>NC_056751.1:360692356-360907356 GCF_019279795.1 Protopterus annectens
AGGTCTCTCACCACTAAGTGAGTATTTAAGGTGCTGCTACTGATGTGGTAGTTAGCAGGATCATTGGCCTTACCAAAAGGGATGATAATACATACATATTTTTGCACTGAGTTTAAGGCCATGACTTTGGCACCAATTGTTTGTTTGTGCAAGACCCTCTTGTAGGATGTTGACATTATCTGGAGAGTCTAAGACTGCTCCCAGTTTGCAGTCATCAGCAAACTGTCAGCCACAGACTTTTAGCTTTTGCTTGTCCTTCAGAGAAATAGATTCCAAACAGTAGATATCCCAGGGCTGATTCCTGTGGAACACCACTGGTTACAGGTTTGCTGTTGGAAGTGGATTCCCCTATTTTTACTATATGGGTTCTATCAGTAAGCCAGTTAGTGACCCATCTAATGTTATAAGGGTTGATACCTAGGCTAGGTGACTTTGTCAGCGATGCTCGAGTGGGGGATAGTGTCAAACACTTTGGCTAATTCTAGGTAGGCTGTATGCACAGATTTCCCCTCATCCAGGGCCTTGGTGACTGTCTTGAAGTCCATCAGGTTTAAAAGGCATGATCTCCCTTTGACAAATCCAAACCAAGTAAGACCAAACATTTGGAAATAGTCTTCTCTATCAACAAAGATATAGGTAATCTCTAACCTGCAGTCCAAATAAATTCTTGATGTCTTCCCATTCTGTTACTTTTCCCCTCTCTAGTTATTTGCTCCCAATACCTTGGTTCCTTTGCCAGTCTTCTCTAATAAATTCCAGCCCCCTCTTGTCTATTGTCTGTATCCTTAATTGCAGTCACCCCTATCATCAGAATCTCTTTTCTCTATTCCCGGGTTGGTTTAGCTCCTGGAATACTTTCTGGTCCTTTATGAATATAATATTTTGGATGATTATTGTTACTCTCTGTAAAAGGTCTGCATTGAAAATCCCAATCTCTCTGTTTCTTGAGCTTTGAATTATAGTTTTCTACTTGTGCTATGTATAGTAGCCTTAACAGTGTTGCTCTGAAATATCCCTTCAAATTGCATAATCCCAATCCTCTTTGTTCTACTGGAAGAATCATCTTCTCTCACTTAACTGTTGCCATCTCCCCCTCCTAGATAAAATCCTTCTGCTCTTTATTAAATTGCTATCCACAACTTCGCCTCTGGTTGATAAAAATATGCCTGACCTGTGTAGAAGACTAAATGGACTAAAAACATTTTAACTGCTTGCATCTTACAATCCATATCCATATACAGAACTTCTATTTTTTTCAGTTTTCGTATTATCTTTTGTTTAGTCTCTTCTCTCATATCCTTATCTGCCACACCATAATTTTTAATCCATACTCCTAAATACTTCATTTTATGATGTCCCCATAACTATAGATATTACTGAACCAATTTGTATGTGGGTACACAATTCACTGCTATTGCCTATGTTTTAGCTTCATTAATTTTGTATCCCAAAAAGATCTGAAACTGTCTCAAAATGTTCCACAACACCGTAATGTCCTGTTCTGCTTTTGTCAGATATAAAATAATATAATCTGCAAACAGAGCCAACTTTTCTTGACTACCATACCAACTGTATTCTTGAATTTCTGAGTCCCTTATTTTCTTAGCCAATGGTTCCAAATATAATGCAAATAACAAATGGAAAAGACGAGTCCCCCTGTCCATTTATTCTGCTCAAGCAGAAATCATCAGAGAAGACCCCACCCACTTGAATTTTCACCTCCGATCCCTCATATATCCTCCTAATTAACCTTATAATTTTGTTAGGGAATGCAAATGTTTCCACTGCCCTGGTCATAAACTCCCAGCTTACTCTGTCAAATACTTTCTCTGCATCAAGACCCATCAACAACAGTGTTATTTTCTTACATTTTGCTTCCCTCTGAATCATCAAAGTTCTGCATTAAAAATTTATGTAGTGGCCCTCCCCACAAAAATGTTGTGCACCACTGCATTATAGACATGGACACTTTATAATCATGGTTAGTATTTCAACTGGCCTGTATGAAGCTGGATCTGATGGAGGTCTTCTTTAGGTATTACAGCTACCACAACTTTCTTCCAGGATGCTGGTACTGCTCCTCCTCTTTTAATACTGTTACACAAAACCTTCCATATCTTGATCAGGTTTTCCCTCACAGCTTCCAAACTTTCACAGGAATACCATCTTTTCCTGGTGACTTTCCTGTAGATTGGTTATACATCACCATTTTTATCTCATCACCTCCTATCCTAACTGTTAGTAACTGATCCTCATCTACCTCTAACTTTGGTATATTTCATTCTTCAAGAAAAGGTACAAATGGAAAAGTTTAAGGATTTCCATATTTCTCTACTTTATATAGACTTTCATAGAATTTCCGAAATATTTGTAATACCTCTACAAGATCTTGCTACCTTCCTTGTTAAAGGCTCCATAAGCTTGGCAACAGCTCTTTCTACTTTCTGTTGCAAGACATGTTGTGCTAAAGTTTTTGTGCTCCAGAGTTATTACCAACAAACAGTTTACTTAATAAAAATCTTTCTAAACTCAGGCATATTATCGAGGTAATCCCTTATTTTTTGTTTAGCATTCCGCAGTTGCCCCCTTCTTGTTATGTGATAGTCCCCCTATTCTGAAATACTTTAACATTTGTCAGTGCCTCTAAATAATTCTTGTTACTTCTTAACCATATCTCCATTTCTTTTATTTCCACCCTATTTTTAAACCCCACTTTAATTTTATCCCACTCAATAGCTATATTTTCAGAAAAAAATTCTATCTTCTCCAACAGCTCCTGAATAATTTCCACTACCCATTCCTTAAATTCCTCACTTTTCAACAGACAGCTGGGAAAGGGTCAGTGTCTCATGTTTATTTCAGTACACGGTTTTATTTTAGTTATTATTGGCGTATGATCTGAAATAGTTATTAAGTGTGTATCAAGTCCTTCAATTAAAAGCACATGCTCCTGTAAAATACAAATTCTGATTAGCCTAGCCCAGTTTTTGTATCTTGAGGAATAATATTTAAATTCCCTCCAAACTTTTAGTACTGAATTCACATCTTCCATGCCAAATATTTTAATAAATTTCTTCAGAAGTGCACCCTCCTTTGTTATACTTTCCCTTCTGGGCCTCCCAGACACATTTTTACTGCTATACATCAAATTCCAGTCCCCACCTATAAGTAATATTCCTTGCTGAAAGTTGATTATTTTTCACAGAATTTTCTTGAATTCCATTATAGCAGTTTTAAGTGGAATATAAATACATGCCAGTGTAAATCTCCTCCCTTGCCAGTAGCCCCTTAGTGCTACAAATCTACAATTATTATCCTCTTCTATCACTACTGAAGCTCCTCTTGCAATTAATATAAGTACTCCTCTTTTTCTTTGTCCCAGGTATTCCGCTGAATAACCACCCTGAGAACGTTTCTTTATCAAATTCACATGCTCATCTCTTTCAAAGTGGGTCTCCTGTAGCATAGCTATTTGCACTCAAAACTTTTTAATATAATTCACTACTCTTTCTTTTTTATATTTATTGTGAAACCACTTGACATTTCTAGAAATTACAGAATTCTATTAAAAAGTTATTAATCCCACCTTTAATTTATAACAGCTGTTTTGTTAAATGTCTAGTTCCAGCTTTTTTGTTACATGCATACACTATTTGGCAGGTTGAACTTTTATACAATTGTTTCTTGTCATATTCATTTCAGCCTAAGTCACATTTTACAAAACTTTTTGTTTTACTAAAAGCCCTCAAAAATAAATAAATAAATAAAAAATACACACCCAATACCCCTAAAACATATTAGCTTAAAACTAACAAGCAGAACTATGTATATCTTCAAATATTGATGTTTTACCCTCCCGATAAGAACAAATGTCTCAAACTGACAGTCACACTCACAAACTCGAAGTAACCTAAAAGAAAGGTCATTATGCTAAGACATGGTGCAGCTTGTGCTTCTATTAAGTGCTGTCTGGTTTTGTGTTATTTTTATAGCTCTCCCAGCTAGGAAAACAGCTGAATGCTTTCAAAGAACATCATCTCCTAGACAATTTCTCTTTTTTTAGCCAATTTCTCTATCGGACTGTAGACAATTTCTCTTTATCAGATTGTCTCCATGGAGATAAGAGTACCAGATAAAGAATTGTGTCTAAGCATACATTTATTTGCTAGAAAAAAAATCTTACAATATTCTTTTTCATTTACTTGCTTTCTCTTAAAACTTGTCACTAGATCAAGCCAAGGGCCCCAATTCAGTCACCCCCATGCAAGAAGAAGAAAAAGCACATTATATTTTATTTTGTCATGCTCTATTAACCAGACTTTTTTTTTACATTACAGTGCCTATATTTCTTAAAACTGAACATGAAGGAAGGAAAGGAAGACAGAAGCTCCTTTTTTTCTTTTTTCTGTTTACAACAGTATCTGCATTACACTTAAAAATAACTGAGAAAAATTTACTTTTTCATTCCTCTTCCTCTCCCCTACGTATTTTTCCAAACATTAATGACATGAAGTATGGCATATGCATCCTCTAAAAGTCCAAAAAAGTCCAATATTTCCAGATGTTCTTGTTCTACCATATTTCACATATATAATTATTGCTTTGTAATTCCACATTTGTCAATTTCCAAGTTACTGGTTTTATTCCTGTTCATCTCCATCCCTCATATCCTGTCTGCTTCATTTCCAACGTACTCTCGATTCTCCTACTCAATTATTGTGCTCCCTTCCTTCTCTCCAGCATTTTCTGTTGAAACATTGGAAAAGATTCCACTGGCACAGACTCTCTGTGGTTTTTATTGCCAGAAGAACAAGGAGAATCTCCTCCTGTTTTACAGCTCACTTTTTGTTGAACAAACCTTTGCATTTCTTCCTAAGCATGTACTTTATCAAAAATGGTTTTGTTCCTCCAGGGAAGAATATTTAGAAGATACAGCAGTTTGAATCTCACACTTGCCAACAGATGTCTGACTAAAGATAGTTCTGACAGAGAAATCACTGCAGGGTATGATCTAGGTTTTGAAAAAAAACATTTGTGGGTTTGAGGAGCCTTGTATAATGTATTAAGACTTTTTGGGGGCAGGAGGCTGACTGCCAGACAAACTGCTGGCTGCAAGGAAAGTATCTATAATGCTGGTATGATAGGAGGAACAGCTGCAGGGTGAGGAAAATCTACCAGTAATAAGACACAATAGCTTTGCTGGGAGTCTGGATTTTTTTTCTCCCAAAGAAATAACTCTTTCATTCTGGCAATAGTATCAGAAAAGGATCATTTTGGGAGTGGATCTGAATAAAAACTTTCCGAAGAGTCAGAATCCCCACATCTGCAGGTTAGTAACTTGATTTAGATTTAGATATTTTTTTGTACCTCAAGCTGGAAATCAGAATCTGACAGGAAATTATTTTTCTTTTTCTTTTTTTAAATTCAGGGAAGACTCAGAATTGTTAAAATGAGGGTACTCATCTGCGCAGCCTTGGAGAAGCACTAGCCAACCATCAAGTATCAATCACTTAAAGCCAGCAAGGAAGAGTGCACTTCAATGGCAAGAAAGTTTTCAAAATTTGGCATCCTAAACACTGATCAGAATAATCCACACCAACAAAGTTTGCCAAAGGATTTAAGATCCAAAAGGTAAAATACTTAATTTAATTGTGAGCTGTGGATCTGTTCCTACTTTTGGTTGTTATTTTGCAGTGTAAATTTGTGCAGCTTTTTTACTGATTTATCGTAACCATTGATTTATACTGCTTTCCTTGAGCTGTTCAGATGTTAGAGTGCATGGACGGTGTCCTTAAACAATGGAAGCTAGATAGTTGTCATGCTCTTGGTAGGTTATCACTCATATAGATTAGGCTACTGGAACAGTGATCTAATGATGAGCATCTGACAAACTGTGGTGGTGTTGCCATATTTATCCAGGACTGCATCACAACTGGATAGACTCCCAGAGACTAACTCATTGAATTCTAATTTTCCCTGAACAAGGCAGACTATCAGCTTATAGACTACTACAGGACCCAATCCATGCCCTTTGACTGATGATCACATAAGAGTTTTTACTGTACTCGAGGAGCTACTTTTTACGAAAAATGCCTTTACAATGGTGATTTCAACTACCCCTGAATTAAATGCTGCACCTGTAAACACAAACGTTTTGGTATGTCCAGAGATTCTTACTAAATAAAAATTGTTTACAACAGATAGTTACACCAATATAAAGACATTATATTCTTCACCCTTGTCCAAACTAATGCATCCACTATATGCAGCACTCATATAGTTTCTCTGTCTCTGGTTAAGTCCGACGATAAACTTGTAATCTTCTCTTTCAAAATCTCTACAACTCCTTTAATCAATAACTCTGAATTCAGGCATTTCAAATGGACACACCATCTTAAACTCTAGGATAAGCTATCCACACTTGTTTGCTCCCCTTGTTTCTTGCCTTCTTCCCATCTCTCCCAAATCTTCATCAGATTGTCTTCTGCTTTCCTGCATATGTGCCTGAATAACTGTAGTGTGTTCTTTTTGACCTTTTCTGCAACTGGAGCTACTTGGGCTTCTGCTCTGATGTTTTTGTCTGTCCCAAAGTGCGCATACTTCAACCCATCTCAAACATTTCATCTTATCTAACTTTTTCAACTACGCTGCTTTCACTGACTAGTTTTTTGTAACATACTGATAGCACCACTGTTTTGTATACCTTACTTTTCAGCTTCTTTGGCATTTTTCTGTCATACTGGCAATTTTGTCACATTGACTAGGACGGCAAATCATAAATTAAAATTAGCTTCTGAAGCCAAGGATAAGAATAAAAAGGTTTTTTTTTTAGTGATATTAGGAAACTAAGAAAAAAATACCAGTGTTCTATGCATCTAAAGTGGCACCACTCACTCAGACTCAGCAGACATAGCAACTATACTACTGACAAATCAAGCGCAACCTTTACTGATGAAACAACTGCCTCAAATTCCTGAATTTCTTACATCTCCTAATACCACAAAAACACATGTACTGAAGGAGCTCTATAAAACTAAAAACACTGTGCTCATGGGGCCTGGTAATTTACCTGGATACCTAATAAACAGCAGCAAACATTCCTGTGTGTAACTCTTCCTTAAAATGCTTAACTTGAGCTTAGCTACAGGGTTTGCCCCAGAATTGTGGCATATTGCAGTGTGATGGGGGGGGGGCAGTCCTACATTGACCCAGGAAGCTATGAATAGGAGGTGGACAGCTAATTGGTTGAAATACAAAACCTACATAATTAATTTGGCAGAAGCATCCTCAGAAAGTATGAGGTAAATAATAATGTGCCACAGTGGACATTGGAGGGACCTCTCCATTTTGGCATCTACTTCTCTGATCTCCAGACTGGAAGTCAGGACACTGGGTTAATTAAGTTTGCAGATAATTGCAAACTGGGTCATTAGTGTCAAATCTCCCTCTGATACCAATTCATTACAAAAAGAACCAACCCTTGTAATTAAGTGCTGTACAGGAAAAGGATTAAAACTAAATGAAAAAAAGTAGCCACACTGATGCCATAGAGGGATAAAGCCCTGACTACGGCCCAGTCAACCTGGGTTTGATTAGCTGCTTGAACAACTAATGTAGTGGAAGGGAAGGAAGAGCATGTCCATAGCTGATGGGAGGACATTAATCACTGATCCTCCATTAGGGGAGACATGGTTCAAAAGAAGGGAGTTTCCCTTAAATGTAAAAGTGACTAACATGGGAGATGGGGCAGGGAAGTGGCTAAGGCAAATAAAAAAATCCTTCAGGACAGAAGCAGAGATGGCAGAGCTCCCAGAGTGCTCTTAGGATCTATGACCAGCCCCACTGATACACCAGGGGAATAGGAGACAAGCTGGCAGACCCAGTGTGGACATGGTGAACTGGGGACTGAGCCCAGAAGAATTAAATGAGAAAAAGTGTAGTATTTTCATATTTGGTAAGGAAATCACTCTCTCTCAATGAACAATATAGCCAGTCCTCACTCTAAAATGATAATATCATCAGGAATACTAAACTCTGGGTTGATAACTTCCTCTGCTTTGACTACCATAATGCAGCAGTAGACAGAAAACCTTCTACTAAGCACAACTAATTTCTAAAGGCATAATCACTGAGGTCAAAAAACATTATCGTCCTTCTTTACACAGCCCTAATTAGACCAATTATACAGTACAATACCATCTTTGGGATGTACATTTCTAGACATATTAAGCAATTAGAAAAGTCATGAGGCTCCTAACCAAGGAGACTGGCGGCCTAATGTCCCTCCGCTACCAAGAAAGACTTGAAGTGCTATCCATTTACTTTGTTTCTTACAGCCTCATGTTCCAGTCCATTATGGATCCCATCCCCCTTGATCGCCAGTATCTCCACAATCAAACAGCTTCACTAGTACCAGAACTAGAGACTTTGATCTTTACCAGCATGTATATAAATAAGATTGCATGACAAAACATCTTACCCACTTTTGGAATGGACTCCCCCTGAAAATCAAGCAAAGTAGCATCCTATCATCCTTGAAATTAAACTTGATCATTAGATGGGTACTCATTCATTTACACTAGAACTGACCTGCTTTTGCCCCCCTTGAAAAAGGGGTACACAGCATGATACCAGGTATTGGCAAGATGTGAATGATTTTGAGACTCCATTGCCATGTATTTCCTATGTTTCCAGAGACTGGTGATGTCTTTCTTGACAAAGCTTGCAAAATATATGTTAAAAAAGTAATTAATGCACAAAAATATATAATGTTTAAGGTAGCAATTCCTCAAAGTACTACAACATATGTTCAAATGTGTATAATAGATATCCATCTCTACACCTACTCTGTCAAACCTGATCAAACTAGCCCCAGCTAATAACCTGCATAGCTGCTGAAGAACTATTACTACCCAGCAACTGACACACAAGCCAGAAGTCCATCCATGAAAAGACCAAGAGTGTGCAGTCACAACAGATATCCATCTCACCTCCTATTCTGTCGACCCTGACCAAAACAGCCACAGCTAATACACTGCACAGGCTGCATAAGAACTACTACTGTCCAGCAAATGACACCCAAGCCCGAAGTCCATCCTTGAAATGACTGAAAGTGTGCAGTCAAAACAGATATGTATGTGCAATCCAGTAAAGTTAACATAAGCAAAGACTTGCTGCTTGTGGAATGGGTTTTGATAAAGTCTGTGAGTTGATCAGATGAAAGCGCTTATCTATTTTTGTATTGGACTACTTGATCTGTGCTGTGGATTGTTTTTACAAGACTAGATAACTGCCTGTTTTTACCAATAAATCGTTTGTGTGGAACTTAGGTCTTGGACTGGACATTCTCTGCAAAGAGAGTCAGATTTCAGGAGTGGTTTACATGTTTTGTGGTGTTTCTTTCACTCCTGTACGCTCATTTCTTTCAATAGATGTGTCCATGTACACTCACCTGAAGTAGGTAGCTGTACTGGTGCATACTCCATACAAGAGGATGTGGCTCCATTGACCCCCCAATATAAGCTATACCACTGGTATATACTATAGCCCATAATAATGGACAATCAGTTTAACAGGTTTTTGTGTAGTCCAGACTAACAGCCAATGCATAACTTGTTACCCCCAACACACACACAAACAGGACAAAGTATTCCCTTTGCTTTCATTTTCAGACTGTTCCCTCTGTCTTTTCTTCCTTTACTACAGTATCTTGCAGCTAAGTCTCTAAATACTTAAACACACACATGAATTGCTGCTTAGTCATCCTGGGCTTGTATGTTGCTTCCTGGAATTGTCCTTTTCCCTGCTTATATACTGCTTCCTGGAATTCTCCTTTTCCCACTCGCAGCTTCTATTTTACACTGTGCAACTCATACAGTTAACTGTCTTTGGAAATCTTCTCACGTCATACCATAGCCAAAGCTTACTGATTGTTTTTGGCAACACAGTTACATTACTGATTCAGTGTTAGGCCTCACTCTGTGCAGCCTTGCTATGCCTGGGCTCACTCTGCTCCCCTACCCTACCCTCGATTCCCATCCACCTCCTCTTACTCTACATTTAAAATATCCCAACTCCACCCTTACACTTCTCCCAACTTATTGCTGCATGAAAACAAATAGAATATAACTCAATCACAGTTGCCCTACAATTAGGATCTTTGGCTTATTCACTTAAGAGCAACTACCCAACATGTCCTTTTAGAAGTTCTACTGCTGTAACTGTAACTACTCTTGCTCAGTAAAATTTTAAAATGCAAATGAATATCTGCAGCAAAATTTAACTAACATGTCATACAACATGACTGATTCAAACCCTAGTGATGTGCCTCCTCAGCATATTAGCACTCTTTATAATTAATACTCCAACAAACCCACATTTGCTACATCAACAGTTGCTAAGTCTATCGATCACAACAGCACCCTCACTATACCAGCAAACCTTATTAGACTTTTTCAAACACAGGTATATTAAATTTAAGCATGTTACAATGAAAAATTCAATAAAACTAAAGCAAAATGCATTTGTCTGCATACTTTCCTTCATAAAATTTCCACCAAATAAAATCATTGGAGGCATTCATCCCAACCCTGGCCCCATGCAACAGCAAAAAACCTACACTAACAGTTCAGTAGTAAATGTACCATTCTCTTTTCCTCTCCCAGCCCTAAACTCCAGCTTTCACTTCCTAGATATCTATCTCAGAAGCATATACAATAAAATCCAGGGCCTACATGCTTGTATTGCCACGTATTCCCCAGACATAATCATAGTTATATAAATATGGTTGAAAAAACATAAGTATGAAAATGAAGTTACCCCAATTGGTTTCAATACAACTGTGCTTGGCAGGACAAATAAGCAAGCAGGCAGAATTGCCATCATCTGTAAGAATTCCATAAATGCAACCACACATGTACAGCAGAGAGCACAGTTTAATAATGCAGAACTATTTAAATCACATCTTAAAATAAATAATAAGAAAATGCTTTATTTAGCAGCCATATATATCCCACCAGGTGAAAACATTACCACTGTGGAAAATATCCTACACTGAATATCCCACCATACAATATATGAAACAAAAATACTAGCAGACTTAAGTATAAACTTGACAGCTTATCAATAGCAACACCCCATCTGATTCTATAAACCTGTATGGCTTTATACAGTTAATTATATCAGTTGCTGGAGTGCACAAACGTATTGCTTCCCAATCAACAGACTGGATTCTTACAAACAGACCCAATAAAATGAGGGCAGCTGGTAGCCTTCTGGGCAGCCTAAGTGACCATCAACCTACTTATGCTCTCAGAAGTTACAATTACCAAGATAAATATATAATTTACAAGCAAGTATGTAACTATGACAAACACAATTTTATCATATCCTTCAGTTAGGCTGTGCTGTCTCTCACACTTCAATGAGATATTCCTAAAATTCTGAATAACCTTGCCTCAGTACATACTAAAAGGGTGAATCCAATCCTGCACCATGGCTAACAAAGGAAACTAAGAAATTAATGCTGCTGCGCGACAAAGGCTAGAAAGAGGGTCTCAAAATAGAACACAAAATACATTTCAACTTTTCAGGCAACTAAGAAATAGGACAAAATACCAAATACAGCATGACAAGCAAACATATTATAACATCCTGCAAAATAAACATCAAAGCAACCCAAAACTCTTCTGGACATCCATAAACAAACTAACATCCAGGCCAAATTACCATTCCCATCCACACATCCAACACTACTACTAATGATTAAATTCCCACATAATTTAAGAAATATTTATACAGACTATATTGTCACTCACAAACAGTTCTTCCACTACCCTCTCAGTATCTGCAGCCTTTGCTAAATATTCTCAGCTATTTGCCTTCAGCCCAGTACCTACTTCCACCATTAAAAAACTCCTACATAAGCTAAAACCAACCATTCAAGCTGCTGATCAACTCCCCCCAGACTACTTTAAAAAGGTGCAGATGCAATTGCTTTTCTAGACTCTATATTGATAAATTGATCTATATCAAAAAGATGTTCCTTCCATCTGGAAAAAATCATTTATTACACTTTTACACAAAGTGACACATCTTCAGAGCTTAATAGTTACAGACCCACAGCAAGCCCTCCTCCCTATCAAAAATACTTCAAAAATGTATTCATGTTCAGCTTCTGCATCACCTAAATTCAAATAATCTGCTCTCAGAAACACAGCATGGATTTAGACCCCAGCAAAGCACAGCACAACCACTACCCTCCTTCACTTCACCAACACTATAAACCAGTACAAGAACAATGGTAACCTAGTGTAAACTGTGTTCCTATACTTATCCAAAGGTTTTGACACTATTGCACCAACATTTACTCACTACACTGTCTTCTATAGGTCTCTCTCTCAATCCTTCCTTAAATGGCTCCTTAATTTTCTGTCTGGAAAGCAACAAACAGTCAAATGGTAACAGGACCTCTCTTCAAGTTACCATAGGTGTCTTTCAGGGTTATGTACTAAGATTCCTTCACTTTAACATTTTTAAAAATATGTTTCACACTGCCATACATCAAGCAAATATAGTACAACACACAGATGATTTGACTTTGATATGTACAGTCCCCATATTTTCCAGACTATAAGAAATCACTCAAATTTCTTTTTCTCTTCAATTGAAACCGGTCTGAAAAATTCAAACCTACTCTTTACTCCCAGTAAAACAAAACTGATGCTCTTTACCCCCAAAATATTATCTTCATCAAAAACAGTTTTTCTTGGTTACGTCTGCAAATACTAAAACTGAGTTAGTACCACAGACTAAATCACTGGGCATTGTAATGCATGACAGTCTTAAATTTGATCAACAAATTTTTCAAACAATTAAGAAGACCCATCAGAAATGTGGCTTCCTTTACAGGGCAAAACAGTACTTTACAGACCGAGCAAGTAAAAAACAACCTCATCCTGTTTGACTTCCAACCCTTTTATATGCCTCACCTATCCTTACAAACTTAAGCTCTACACTAAAATCCAAACAAGCTTCCTGTTACAACAAAGTAGCTAAATATGCTATCAACTCTGCACACTGAATTCGCCACTGCCAAGCCTTAAAACAGCTAAGCTGGCTAGAGCTTAACATCTACATAACACTCTCAGCTAGTTATAGCATACAAATGGATATATCATTCTGAATATGAACAATGCCCTGCTCTATATCCCCAAAAGGGACCTCCGTTCTGGTGATAAATTTCTACCAAGCACTATTAAAGCAAATAATTAATTGGGGGGCTCACTGTACTCCTGTTACATCTCCAAACTCTGGAACACGATCCACACACAAAATCCACCTGAAACATTACCTTACCCAATTCCTGGTCAAGATCATGTTCATCACAAGGTTGAGATCTCTAGTAAGAGCACAAATTTCATATTGCTTACCACTAACTTTTTGCCCTCTTCTACATGAATCATTAACACCCCTAACAACCTTTCCTTCTGCACTTGAATCAATACATCCCTTTTCACCCCTCAAAAACAACACTTCTCATCTTTCTCTTTTTCTAACTGCCCTCATCCACCACTCTACTCCTCTCATGTATCTGCTGTACACCCAAGTTAGAAACTTTCTACATACACCAATTTGGAACAAGCAGTCTAAATAGAACTAATCCTATACCATACTCTGACTCATATGCTATTACCACTATCCTATACGCTACTTCTGTATATGCTACCTACCCAACCTTCCTACATGATTTTAAAACTTATTTCGTTATATCTCTTGAACTCTTTACAAACCTATACAATACTAATATCTGCCTTCCTATATAACTTTATAACTTACTTCATTCCATATCTTGAATTTCTTCCAAACCTTTCTTTACTGAAATTAAGAACAGTTAACATCTTTGCAACAATGCTTTCCCTTCTGTAGTATCAATCCATTTACTTCCTTCAAGATTTTATATACAGAACTGTATAAATTTATAATTGTTGATGTAAATACTTTAGTATATAGGGATTCACTTTACATGCTCGACATTTTAAAACATCGAATTTCATATGGCAGAGACCATATGATTGATGTTTTAAAACATCGAACATCTAAAGCAAAAGCAAAAACAAAACAAAAAATGTACTAGAACATTTTTGCAGGTGGGGCAAGCCCCCCCAAGCACACCCCCTATTTAAATATACCAACTCCGAGATCGCACTACAGCAAGGAAAAGGGAAAATTTCCTGTTCCGCTCTGTAAGGAGATCTCCATTTAACACATTCAGTGTTTTAAAATGTTGATCATATGGTCTCGGCCATATGAAATTCGACATTTTAAAACGTCAAGCATATAAAGTGAATCCCTATATATACACACCTGTGTTGTAATTATGTTTGCTTTTTTCATGAGAAATGTAGTTGTTTTCTAAGAACTATCTGAAATTCACTTATTAATATAAATGTACTGTGATAGACCTTTTCTACTGGGGCCTCTGCTGAAAAAGGCTCTGCCCACTCGGACATTCCCAGTTAAAGACAAATATATAACTGAATATATAAACATATAAATAAAATGATGTGCTTACTAAAATACTACAGTTGTCCATACTTGATAACTCATACAAATAAGGCTATAGGAATTAGGACTGCTCAGTAAACAAAATTTTTAAAGACAGCTAAGAATCACCCCATCCCATGATGAATTACAACCTCTCTCTCTCTCTTTCCTTCTCTAGATCTGAGGTTAGCTGTGTTAAGGTAAATAATAAGATACACAAAACCTTTTTCCCCCAAGTTGGCTGATAATGTATCCAAGAAAGACCCTCTCTTCCAACTCTAGCAGTACATTAAATACACAAATTCTGTATATGGTAACAGTAGGTCCAGCCTCCATAATGTAAAGGCAAAATCCTAAACTCTTCCAATTTAGTGGTCCCCTTATAAGAACATATCCTTAATAATGGCAGACTCAAAGGAAGATCTTGTTTGGGTTACTACATCTATCTTGAAAAGTTCATAAAATTATTAAGAAAAAATGGCTGGGATTCGGAGAAATGCTGCCCAGTACACAAAGCTGCACAAGGTGGCTTGCTACTAGGCAAGATCGTACTAATTCATTATTATGCTGCCACTCAGCAGCACAGCTCTGTGGTTTTTAGTGGCAAAATATCCGAGTGTTCTATGATTGCATGTTCTGCACAAACTGTCGATCCAAGTAAATAATGCAATATGCATGTAGTGGACAGTGAGCGAGTATATCTGTGTGTAGTAGTGAACGACAGCTGCCCGATATGACCGGTGACTGTTGATATGGAGTGTGTAGGCAATGGACGTGTTTACGTCAGTGTGCGTAAGTGTCTGGAAAGTTTGTACAGGCTGCATGACTGTATGCACGCCTGTTGTCTCTGCTGTCAGACAAGGAAGGCTGATTAGATTATAACCACCATATATAGTGGTTCTGTTCTATTCAGCCTCCCCTGTCTGACAGCAGTTGGGATAAATAAAATATAGTAGCTGCATGTGTCATAGTCTGCTGTTATCTGACTTTTTGTGGATGTGTGTGTGGTCTACTAGGTCTCTGTGCTACTTACTAATGCAGGTTGGTAGGGTACTCAAATGGTAAGAGTAGACTGCTCCAGCTGACTGATTCACAGACATGCAAATTACACTTAATGAGAGAATAGCACAACTCTCAATCACCAAATGGAGGGGTACAGCGACTCAACATGACTGTGCTGCTGCTTCTTTGTCTATGAATCCCAGTCCATGTAGCTGCTGCACAAATGTTATTAACAACTACATTTCCAGAAAAGGTTACTGAGGTAGCCAGAGCTCTTAAGAAACTGTAGTAATGTTCTCTTGTGTTTAAAACACTAATATTTAATATAGTCAGAAAAATATTGAGCAGGAGTAACTTGAGACATTCTCAATGTCCCTTTTGAAAAAAATGAAAGGCAAAGTTGGATGATTTGACATATGAACTTGATTTTCTCCATATAATATAATTATTGGCCTAATGCCCTTGAAAACTAGCAAGTATTCCCCAAAACATGAGTAAGACTAGGGAATGACAGAAACAAATGCAGTTATTTATATACGACTCTATTGCATTTATAAGCATAAAGGATGGGTTAGTGCTAAGAGAAAAATCTGTCGGTATGAAACACCAAATAAGGATATTCGATACAAAAAGCAAGCAGTTTACAAATTCTTCATGATGTCTTACAATTATGCCTAACTAATATTAGCAGCGTTTTATCTGCTGTCTCCAAACCAAACTATTTATAGTTACAGCTTGGACTAGTCTGAAAACCTTTAAATAATTTTAGAAGTTGGGTAAACACTGTTAGAAGCCTTTACAGCATCATGAATACTGGGGGTGCTAAACACAAGAAAAAAAAATCCTATTACAGGTTCTGCTGTCCACAATCAGACTTCTGAAATGGCAGACAAAATGTATACTGCTTGAGCTGCTGAATTTCCATTCTGATCTTGATAAGCAAAAACCAATGAATAAACCACAAATTCAAAAAACAAATTGCTGGAACCACTGAAGCTGGAAATAAACACAGCAAAGTCACGCACGTAGTTTCCAAAATTTAATGGTGCTTCCTAGTACCTTGGCTAGGCTTATTTCCAGCTTCAATGGTTTCAGCAATTTGTTTTTTGAATTGCCATTCTGATCAGTCTCTTTTTCTCATAGCAGGGAGTTAGTGGGAGAGATACCATCTTTCATACAGAAGATGGCAAACAAAATAATTGCAACTGATGTGAAAAATGAAGTTTATATTATGTGAGCAAGGAAATGGACTACGGAGATGGAGCGAGGTTTGAATGAACATGTGTGTTATATCTGAAAAAAGGGATGCTTTAGAAAATGTTTATATAAGTGCTGTTTATGTTGGGGGCTGCCACCAGACACACATAGATGAGTTGGTCTACTGTTATTTAGTTTTTTAAAAGGCAGTCAGTAAATCACCCACTATATAAATCAAATCTGTGGGTCACGTTGGCTTGCATGACTAGGCTTATAAGGGCCCTAGTGGTCGTAACCTAGTATACACCTATGAACCTATAAACCTATAAGATTATTACCATGGAAAGTGAATGGACTTAATAACCCAGTGAAGTGAGCTAGGGCAGTTGCATAACTGAAGACACCCAGTCCTTATATTCTGTTACTCCTGGCTGAATATCATGCTTAGTTACAGGGACTATAAGCTAATCTTATGAAGGGCATAACCAAGAGCAACTGCTGTATTACTCAGCAGAAGCAGTCTTCTGTAGCTTTTACAGTTGCCTGTGAATATAGCTCATCTGATTCTACCATTTCTGATCTTAGGTGGTTTTCATTACAGGGCAAGCGTTTCAGGTAGGAGTCACTGCACTCTCTGCAGACTGGAACTTGGTTATGATTACCTAACCTATTGTAATTCTTCAATGGTTCAACAAGCTGAAGTCTCCTTTGATGCTCAAAGATAAAAAGGCTGTGGGTTGTACTGTCACACTGTGAGCTTGGATTAATTTTCCATTACTGACACAGCAATGCAGCATAAGGTGGGGTTGCTGTACTCCCGAGTGTGCTATCCTTCAGATAAAATATTAAACCAATCTGCTTGAGTTTGGTGGTCACTCAGGTGGATGTAAAAGATCCCATGGCATATATAAAAAGAGCAGAGATTCCTTATTACACACATATGTGTGTATATTCTTCTTTAAATTATATATGTATATTCCTTTTTAAATTCTATATTTGTATAATTACATATTAATAAACTTTTTAATCATACATATCTCACTTCAGAATAT
This sequence comes from Protopterus annectens, assembly GCF_019279795.1. Classification (NCBI taxonomy): domain Eukaryota; kingdom Metazoa; phylum Chordata; order Ceratodontiformes; family Protopteridae; genus Protopterus; species Protopterus annectens. The sequence continues at coordinate 360,710,152 of NC_056751.1, forward strand.
GCATTTGTTCTTCACCCTTTACCTATAATCAAAACTTAATGTTCTTATCCTATTTATATCCTATTTATTATAAAAAATGTGACAATGTACTAGTATAAAGACTCAGTATCAACATTTCTATTTCCCAATATCCATATGAAATCATACATATTTATATCAATATTTAGGGTCTATATTAGAACATCGAAGTTTCAAAACTTTGAATGTTCTAATATCGACCACTATTCAGCGAAAGCTGAAAATATCGAAGCAAAGGAAAACCAAATTTTTTCCTAGGGAAAGAATTCAGTTGTCTGTTTCTGTTGCTTCGGTATTTTCAGCTCTGTGGTGGAAAGTTACGGGCCGGGTTCAGGTAAGTGTGCAATTGAGTGCGGGTTAGGGTACGGGATAGGTATGTGTGTGACTGTGTGGATGTGAGGGTTAGGGCAGGTTAGGTGAGTTAGGGTTAGGGTGTGGGTTAGGGTATGTGTGGGATTGTGTGGATGTGAGGCTTAGGGCGGGTTAGGTGAGTTAGGGTTAGGGCGCGGATAAGGTAAGTGTAGAATTGTGTGGACGTGAGCGTTAGGGCAGGGTAGGTGAGTTAGGGTTAGGGCACAGGGGAGGTCAGTGTGCAATAGTGATGGACCTTAGGGTTAGGGTTTGGGTTAAGGTAAGTGGATAGTGTTGTGTGTATAGTTTAGTGTAGGGTTAGGTGTAAGATTTTAGGTGTATGTGTGTGGATTGTTGTTTGTTTGGTGTGCTTGTGTTGTGTGTATGTGTTTTGGAACAGCAAATTATTTCCCTAGTAAAAAATTTGCTGCTCTGTATGTTCGATGTTTTCAGCTTTCGCTGAATAGGGGGTTGATATTAGAAAATTCGAAGTTTTGAAACTCTGATGTTCTAATATAAACCCAATATTTATATCAATATTTTTTTACCCCATCCTTCTGTCATATTTCTATACTTTTATATGACAATTTTTATTGTATTACACTCTAGAAAAACATACCTAATGGTCTTTTCTTCATTACAGACAATATTTCTTTCCTCATATCTTTTATACATTAAATACTCTTTATATTCACATGCCTGCTTAAATCTCACCTTTCTATTTCTATGCTTTTTATTACTCCATCATTATCATGTTATTCATCTATTCAATACCAGCTATTCATTACTCTCTTGTACCATTCTCTCATACTTTTCCTCCCCCCCCCATTTAATTTCCATTCACCAATCTTATTATTATATTCCTTAAGTTGTTTATAGTTTCCCCTCCATAAAAAATACCCATATCATAAACTTATTTTTTTTCTCAAATAACTTTTATCTCTGTCTCAAATTCTATGATAGTATATACATGCAGTGAACAAAGGATTTATCAACTTGAACCCTCCTTTATCTACTACATTGCAAAAATTTCCTATTAATAGGGTTCAGTCTAGGTCCCCAAATAATGAAAACATAATTCGAATAAGTTCCTTTCTAAATAACTACAGAACATACAGTCATCCACCTAAATAGTTCAATTTGCCTAACATAGTGAATTAAATAAACTTTTTTGTATGAATATATGATACAACTTCCAATTCTTAGCTATTTTCATAATTCTTGTATTAATTCCTCCTCTGATGTTTTACACTTTTTTCACTTCCAAACTTTATTCTACTTTGATTTCTTTCATGTTACAAAACACCATCCTACTTGCTTTATATCATCTTTTCCACAAGTTAATACTTCAACTACTACATGCATTACTTCATTCACTCATATTTATTTCTTGCTACAATAATCAAATAATCATCAGCATAAATTAAAATTAAAGGAATTTCTATAGGTCCCAAATACATAATTATTGCTTTTTATACTCCTTCCATCTTTTGAATAACTCCAGTTATCTCCATTCCAAACACTATATACAAGGTACAGTTCTGTTTCACCCCTTTATCTTTTTGTCCTTAACAACCATTTACTACAGGTTTAACCAGATATGTTTCATATACTAATTTTAAAATTTGCATAACTTTTCTGGAATTGCATGAATAACTATTTAATATTTCCCACATTTCATTTTGTCTTACATTTTCCTAGGCTTTCTTTACATAATAAACAATCAGCTTACTCTCTAACTTGCCTTCCTTTATAGCATTTAAAATTTATTTAATCAGGATAAGCATTTCCTTAACATTTCTTCCTTTAATGCAACAGACTCCTCCTCCTCCTACATTTTCGCCAATAACTTCCACAAGTCTTCATTGCAGAATACCCAACATAATTTTATAATCAGCATAGATTTTGGATCTCCATTTTGCAAGATTTTTGTGTCATTTTATTTCATGATAGCTTCATCTGTCTTAAAATAATATTCTCATCATTTAGATCTTCAATAAACCATTTGTTAATTACAACTAAAAAGATGTTATCTTACCCCCCTCATCTCTTTACAAAATCCATACCAAAGTCCATTAATTCCTGGTGTTGAATAATTAATTATTCCCTTTAGCTTACTCTATTTCCTCCAACAGAATCTCTTTTAGCAACTTTGTTTTAATATTACCCGAATTGCCTTTAATTTCCCCGATTTATTTTTTGTATCACTCTTACCTAGGTTCATAAGCAAATGCTAAGCACTAAGCAGCATCACAAGCATAACATATTACCTATGTTCATAAGCTCACTCCAACTTTGAGGAGAGTAACGAGAGACACAATATGGAGAATCCAAGGTTGTTAAGCTAAATATCTACCTTTATTAAATGTGGCAAAGGTGATATTTTGCTTCACATGGAGTGGAAGTTCATTTCATAAGTGGGGGACTACATTTAGGATATGAATTCATCACACCAATGTGTCTTATTCATCTGTTGTTCAGTTCATTTAACCTGCCCTGCTATCTGAGGAACTGTTTGTTCTGCAAAGGATAGACATAGATCCCCAAGGAGGGGTCCATAGGTGACTGAATACACACAGAAAAGGCTACCAGTATGTCCTGAAAACTAATGTTTTTCAGGCCACTTATCTTTTTAGTTAGGAATTTCTGAGATCTATCAAGCTGACAGATGTATTTAGACAAATGGATGCCAAAATGGGTATTCTATTCAATAATGGGTCCAATAGGATACAGATAAAGGGGCACAGACTTGTACGGATCTAGAGGCAATGGCAATGGAATCTGGATGAGCCAAACAGAAGGCTTCTAGAATTATTGTGGAGATATAATGGTCAAAAGGTAGGGAATTATCAACAAGAATGCCTACAGCACAGTGTCTGACTGGAGAAGTGTTTAACCTATATGGTATGGAAAAATGTTTTGTTTACAGAAATGAACTCTACTATATTTTTTATATTTAGCTTCAGACCACTGCCCTTGCACCTATTGTTAACAAAAGGAATCTCAAATCAGTGAAACTTTGAACACCACCACCAAATTTATATCTGTCTCCAAACAGAAATAACCATTTGCCAGGAGTGATAGCCTGAAGGTCTCAGAAATAGATGCCAAATAGGAAATGGTCCAAGACAGTCTCGTGGTACACCACTGGTAACCTTTCTGCTTTCAGAAGTGGCAACTACACCTCTAAGCTTATGAGTTCTGTCAGACAACCAGTTAGCCATCAACCACACGACATAAAGATTTATATTCAGATTTAAAAGTCTGTCAGTAATAATAGGGAGCAGTGTAAAAGGCCTCAGCAAGGTCCAGATGTGCTGTATGTCCTGCATAACCATTAAATAAATTAATTGGGCTAAAAGGGCAGAATCTTACTTTACCAAAGCTGAACTGATGAGGGTCCAAGGTTAAGAGATTTTCAATGTCTAGATTAAGGAGATCTGACATCATACATTTCATAGCTTTACATATGATGCTAGTGAAACTAATGGGTCTATAAGTTTCCAGGGTCTATGGTTGGGTGACCCTTCTGTAATGGCATTATAATCACTGTTTTCCAGGCTTCAGGAAGTTTACCAGCTGAAAAGCTTTAAGATTTTTAGTGGCATCCATTTGAAATGTTGGGGCCTGCTAGAGCAAGTCCCGGCATACTGGCAATAAATGGCAGAAAGAATGGACTTGCATAAACTAAGTATGAGATGCCATTTCTCAAAATATTTACTTTTCTCCAAGGTCTGGTGATCTTGGAGTTGGTATATACAAGTTTGAGGGTGTGGGGGGCTTGCCCCCGACTCCCATATGGAGGGATGCAGGGAGGCCTTCCACCCCTGCAAAAAGTAGTTTAAACAGGAAGAGAGATTTTTGAGATTCATTCTTCTCGTGTGTTTTTTTTTGTTTGTTTTGTTTTTTGGCTTCTTGGTACTCAGCATTTTGAGTGTCAACATTTCTGTAAGGAGCCATGTTTAGTTGCTGTTTCAATAGGCAATGTTTGGTACTGATAGTCAGGCAACTTGAAATGTTATTACAGCCCATGGATATGGTGCTCTTAACTTTTGGAAGGGCTGAAAGGACTTGTTCAATAGCAATTAAAAGGGGTGGATGTGACTGTGGATTTAGTGAAACAGCAGAAACAGTGGGCAGAGTTAAATTTGCACTAAATATGTCAGCGAAGATATTAGTTATTTTCTTTGAGTCAGAGTGGTCAGTATTACAGTGAATTACCTCTGAATATCGTTGGGTGTTACAGTTATTTTTGGTTTTGGTAGCCATTCTAAGCTCACATTCAGCTTTGAGATTCCTAATGACTCAGTTAAACTCTCCAATTGTTTTCTTGAGTGTGGTCTTAAGGTAGGTAGAATAGGACCTCTTGTAATCATTGAGTAATTTCTTTTGTTATATAATTTATTTATATGAGTATACAGCAATATTTTTATTTTAATTTTTAATTACACTGGTGAGGATAGGAACTACCTGAAAATCAAAGGCATAAGCAGTGGCCAACTAAGGGATTCATCTAAGAATTATTAAAGTAGAATTTATTTAGGCAATTAAGTAATTGCAGACTGTCTTCAGAAGTTCCTAAACACAAGTGGCATTTAAAGGAGTGCAATTGGTTTTAAAAGAAAAGGTCACTGATTTATGGTCTGCTTCAACAAGGAAAGATGATGTATATGAAAGCGTGCTAGAAGTGGCTATACCTGTGAAGACAAGATCAAGGGTAGTTGGGTGCCTAAGAGAATCATTAACTATTTGCACAAGGGAGTTAGCATTTATGATCTCAAGGAAACATTACACATGATGACCACTGGCAATATAGGTCAGACAGCTTACTGATGGACAGCTGAACTCCTCCCAGTAGAGAGATGTTGGGTTTAATGTAGATCTCAGCTACGGTAATAAGATGGCAACCACACCCAGAAAAAACACGTATTTTTATAGCTATCTGTAAAGAGGTAATTAATCTTGTTAAAGTTGATTTGGACTTCTAGTCTTTTAAATTTAGTATGATGAGGAATTAGCCATGAGATGATACCCTGACAAATACTGAGATTCCCCTACAATTGCCAATACATCTGAAAACATGAAAGGCACTAAATCCAGGAATGGAAGAAGTGTTTTATACCGATTGTCTATTAAAGTCCCACAAGTTTGATGAAATGGGAAAATGGTTGTAACATTACAGGTTTTTAAAATCATTTAATGATATGGGGGGTTTTTTTGGAGATAATGAGGGTTACAAAGGAAGAAAAAAATGGATTAATTGTATTTACTTATTTATTTATATATTTATAGTTTGTTGATCATGTTAGTCCCACTAGGCCAATAGCTCTTTTCCAGAGGAGACCCACAATGGTATTTCTACTGATTTAAGAGAATAACGAATCTTTATAGTGAATTAGGTGTATGAAAAGAACAGTGAAAAATCATTGGAGAAATTGGAAGAATGAGAGAATTTTTGAGAACTGTATAGAGTGGTGGGTGAGCTATAAAAAAAAGTACAACAATGTGTATATATAAATAAAGAATGATATTCTTATTAAGAATAATGGTCTGAAGAAATATGCCAGGAGTATGAAGATGATATTCTTATTAAAAACAATGGTCTGAAGAAATATATCAGGAGTATGAAGATGCTTTATCTAAAAGTGATACAATTTGCAAGCTAGAAAACAGAGAGATGTACGAGTTTTTAATAAAATAATTATAAAACCAGCTTTAAGAAGGGAGCGGTTTCTAATTGAAGCCAAAAAAAAAAAAAAAAAAAAAAAAACAGTATTAGGTCCTTTTTTTTTTTTTTTTTTAGAAAAAAATGGTTTAAGTCCATGAAAATATCTTATTGGAGGTAAAGAATGAAAAATGGAAAATTGTTAAAAGTAATGCTATGGAACAGTATGCGACTCAAATGTATAATGAGGTCTTGAGAGTGTCCAGCAACTTGAAACATCAAGATGGTGGAGAAACGGAAACCATATCTGTCAAGGCCGGTAGGGAGCTATGAGTATATAAGAGTCCTTCCCAGCGATTTTGCTTTCTGTAAAAATCTGGGTATTAATGGGAAGGGTGGAAATGCATAAAGGAGACTTGGGGGCCAATCGTGTAAAAGTGCATCTCTCAGGGAATGACCGGGAGGTGGTATTAGGGCAAAGTAGCTTCTGCATTTTGAATTGATGTGGCTGGCAAAAAGATCGCAGCAAGGCTGGCCCCATTTGCAGAAAATCAACTCCGCAACCTGTTGTTTGAGAGACCACTCATGAGGGAGCAATATCGCCTTGCTTAGCTTGTCTGCTATCATGTTGGATTTCCCCGGGATGTGTGTTGCTAACAGAAAACGCTGGGACAACACAGCCCATTGCCAGACCCTGAGGGCTTTTCGCAAAGGGGGTAAGACTTGGTCCCGCCTTGCTTGTTCAAGTACCAGACTACTGACATGTTGTCCGTCTGAATTGCAATAGTTCCTAGAGGGAGAGAGTCCTGAAAGTACTGCAATGCCAGAAGCACCGCTCTCAACTCTAGAACCCTGATGTGCAGATGTGATTCTTGATCTGTCCATGTGCCTTGGCCAGTCATTCCCTGAAAATGCCCCCCTCCACCCTATAAGGGAAGCGTCCGTGGTCACAGTGGCTACTGAGGGAGGGGGGCAAAGGATCTTCTGATTGTGACATGAAGAGACGTCAACCATCACCGAAGGTCTCTCCTGCAAGAATCCATGATGAGAAACATGTGGTGCATCAGTAGTTTCTGGTAAGACCACTGAGTGAAGAGGAGCCATTGAAGAATTCGCATATGCATCCTTGCGAGTGGTATAGCAAGGATTGCTGCTGCCATCAAACCTAGCACCTTCAAGACCTCTGCTGCTGTAGCTTTGTTCTTTGACACCAGTGAGCTGACGAGTTGGCGGAGAAGTGAGACTCTTTCAATTGAAAGACGTAGATTGGTAGTTGAGATATCTAACTCTGCTCCTATAAAAATGGTATGCTGCGATGGCGATAAGGCAGACTTTTCGAAGTTGATTGTAATGCCTAATTGATGGCAGAGTGTCAGAGTGTATTGTGTTGCCTGAGTCAATTGATGCCTGGTGGTAGCGGTGAGGAGCCAATCATCTAGGTATGGAAACACCTGGAATCCTAGACATCTCAGGTGAGCCGTGACCACTGCCATGCATTTGGTTAACACTCTGGGGGCTGTAGTGAGACCAAAGGGCAGGGCTCGAAACTGGTAATGATTGGCTCCCAGCCGAAAACGCAGGTGATCTCTGGAGCGTCTGTTCATCTTTATGTGATAGTACGCGTCCTTGAGATCTATGGAGCACATCCAATCAACTTTCCCTAGGAAGGGAAAAATGGACTGAAGCGCGAGCATTCGGAACTTTCTTTCTTTATGAACTGGTTGAGTCTGCTGAGGTCAAAGATAGGTCTCCAGTCCCCTGTTTTCTTTGGTAATCTTGAGTAAGTTCAGAATCCAACTTGGTCTGCTGGGACTGGTTGGATGACTTTTTTTCTAGCAATCAGTGGACCTCTACGATTGCTTGTTCCCTGAGACTGGGTGGAACATCTGGGATTCTGTTTACAGGAATGGGAGGGGTAGAGAATGGTATGAAATATCCTCTGGAAATGATACTTTGCACTCATGTATCTGATGTTATGTTTAGCCAGGCTTCTGGGTACAAAGACAAGTGACCCCTGACTGCCTCCAGAGCCGAACAGCCGGGCCCCCTTTCAGGGGTGCTGGTAGGGTTGACCAGAGAACTGACCCCTGTCACCCTGTTGCTGCAGACCCCCTCTGCCGCGGGGGTGGCGTCTTCCATTATAACCCCCTCCTCTGCCTCTATAGGGGGTTTCTCCATGTGTGTCCTGAAAGGCTCCTTGTGCTTTTCGGAACCACATTCTCCCTCCCCTAGGGCCCTTGGGGTAGGGCTGAGTAGGGGTAGAAAAACAGACTCCAACGGCAGATAAGGTCTTGCCTTCCTGCTCACACCTTGTTAAAGTTTCCTTTACTTTAGGCCCAAACAGTGATGAGCCATCGAATGGGGTGTTAATAAAGGAAGACTTAAAGGGTTCCGCAAAGGAACAGAGACGCATCCAGGCTTGTCTTCGGAGAGCAATGCCCGAACTAGCGGCTCTTCTCGAACCATCAGCTGCATAAGATACGAGACGCATGGACGAGTTTACAACTGAGTTTAGGGTAGCGAGATGGGCGTTGTCTTTGTCTGTCACCCCTGCAGCTACTGTACCCTGGAGAGTATCTCCTAGCTCTTTCAGGAGATCTCTTTGTAATCTCATAAAATGGGTTAAGTAGTTCAGTGATCGCAGAGAAAAAGTCGCTGAACTAAACATGCATTTCCCATATCTATCCATGATCCTAGTAGGAGGATGGATAGATGCGGATGTCTCAGACACTTCCTTTTTGGTGGCTGCAGCTACCACCATGGCACTCCCTTGGTCAAAAATGGCTTGTCCACTGGGGCAGACATAAATTTGTTTGGCTTGCGAGGAACAGGTTCCATGGCCTCCAGTGACTCCCACGCCTTATGAGAGATCAGTTCCATGAGCTCGTCGTAAGGCAGAGACCCCCAATAAGTGGAAGGTTGAGACCCAAAAGCCTTCAAGAGCACGGACTCATCCTCAGTAGGGGTCTTGGACTGCCAATTGCCCCTCTAAGGATCCCTAGTATCTCTGCAAAGGCGATATCCTCAGAGGGGGATCGAGAGCACCCTTCTGACTCATCCAAGTCCATGTCAGATGTCAAAGACTCCTGTGGGGAGTCTAAGTGCCTCCTCTTGCACAGTCTCTTCCTGGGCACCTCCTCAGTGGGGGGATCTGGGGAGGTCTTAGAAGAGCAGGGGATGCCCTGTGGGGGTACTTGAGGCTCAGGGTCTCTACGCTTAGGGGGACCGGTAGACGAAGAAGCAGACACAGTAGCTTGAGGGGAGAGGGAAGGCAGAACTGATGCTGACATTGTCTTTGGAGACAGGACTCTCCTCATAGCATCTAAGGCACCATGGCTCCGACGAGAAGAAGTAGATGGACCCGAAAGTACCATCCGATCCTCCCGCACTGAAAGCATGGGCTCCAAACCCGAGGTAGGAGCCGAGCTCATCCGAGCCGAAGCCCCGAGAGTAAGAGTCGGCATCGACAAATCGGTCCGACTATCCTCCCCGGACCCGATAGGAGGGTGTCGGCTCCTAGAGTCCTCGGTCGGCGCCAAAGACATCTGAGTAGATGGAGCCGATAACACCGGTGCGGGTATCGGCTCCAAGGGTTCGACAATCATCTATTTGGTTTCCTTCAGCTCTGAGGGTCCAATACTGCTCGGAGGAGGAGTAGACAAATCCGGTTCCATGGTCTTCGGCACCGGCGAGCTGGTCGGGCCGACAACAATTTGGCAAGTCCTGGAGCCTGCAAAAGCTTCTGCACTAGCCAATCCATGTCCAAATCCGAAAGGCTGACTGAGGACTTAGATGAATGCACTGAAGGTGCTGACTGGAGCAGAGGAGAAGAGGGAACCTCAGAGACCGGCTCCAATACTGAGAGCTGGCTCTGAATCAAAGGTACACTCGGTTCTGAGGTCTGTGGAACCGATGGCCCTCCCTCTGAAGTTTTTGCCTTTTTTGCCACTTTGGGGTTTGAAGATTTTGTGGATTTGGAAGACGTGCTAGTACCTTCATGGCTACTCAACACCTCAGAAAAGGAATGCTGCAGTAATCCCCTGTCTAGTAGCTTCCTCCTTCTCTCCAAGAGAACTCTTGAAAAAGAAGAATGGCAAATGCTGCAAGTGTCTGGGAGGTGTTTAGCCCCCAGACAGTAGACACATTGAATGTGTCCGTCAGTGACTGACATTTTCTGCCCACAATCTGGGCATTTCTTGAATCCCGATTTAGGATGGGACTTTTCCTTGTCATCCGACATAGTAAAAGTAAAACAAAAACCAGTACACTGACAACTAATACAGTAAAGTCCTTACTTTCCTTGTAAAGACCCACAAAGCAACTAAGCCCAACCTGGGCACTATCTATAACAAACTATATTTTACAAATACAGGGCTAAAGAGGCCCACAGAGAAAACCGTGACTATTAGAAAATAGAGATTAATAACTCTAAATAGGGCTAAAAGGCCCACACAAAACAACTAAGCCAGCAGGGCACTAACTATCCGAACTACAGATTCTATTATTAAAATTTTTAACACTAACACACAACTATCTATATGAAAATATCGAAGACAAAAAGAAAGTTTTTTTTTTATCAACACTTGCTGTTTTTTTTTCTCACAAATGGTCCGAGCTAGCTGGATCACAGAGATCTCTCTTGCCGCAGCAAACTAGATCTGAGGTAATTCCAGCAGTGCATTATGGGATAAGGGGCTTAGTCTTGAGCTACTGGCAAACCTTGAGCTATGCTAACGGCAGATTTCACATTTGAAGTGAATGACACTGAAATCAGCTTCTTAGATATAAAGCTGAACAAAGACAATCATGCATCTAGGTTTATTAGTAATATTTACAGAAAACCCACCTACTCTAATGGTTTCCTTCACTTTGGTAGTTGCCACCCCCTACATCAAAAAAGAGCGGTTGTTAAGGGGCAGATGGTGAGGGCGGCACGTATGATCACCAAAGATGAGGACTTCCATGATGAGTGTAGTAATCTGACTAGGATGTTTTCTAATAGGGGATATCCCGATTCACTCATTTTAGAGATTTCATCTGAAGTAAGGTTTAAAAGAGAATCTGGGCATTTTAAGCCCATCCTCAACAGGAAAGGGTTGAATGAGATAGCTAATCAAGACATTATTGTAAATCAGAAAAGAAGAGGCAATGAACCAGACATGGGAGTCAGGTTTTTGTGTACATTTTCTATTGATCATTATTTTATAAGGAAAATTCTACAGAAAAATTGGGCAAACATAATGGAAGACACAAACCTGCGTCAATTACTAGGTACAACACCTAATATAACCTTTAGAAAAGGATTTAACCTAAAAGCACTCCTGGAAATGAACAAACACACTACTTTCAATAGGGTTAAAGGTATGACTAAATGCGGGTTTTGTAATCAATGTAAATTTGTACAGGAGGGCAGCCATGTAATAATAAACAATGTAAAATATAGGTTAACTGGCAATTTCACCTGCTCCTCTAGAGCAGTTGTTTATGTAGCAGCTGTAGGCAATGCCCTGCTTTCTACATAGGAAAGACAGAAAGGGCATTGCACAAAAGGATGTATGAACATCTATACGCTATTTCTAAGAATGATATTAATAATGCATTAGCTTGCCATATTATTCAGAACAAGGATCACTACTTTAATTTTACTGTGTTGAAGCAAATTAAGGTACAAGCCAACTCAGGTCCATGGCAATTAATATTAGAAAAAGAAGAGTTGCTATGGCAACTGAGGACGGCCGCACATATATACCCAGGTTTAAATGAAGCGATATCGCTCACCTGTATTTTGAAGCTTTTGACCCTTAGGAGATAAGGTCTTACTTTGTAGGTGGTACAACATGGCTTGGAGAGCATTTGTATAGAAACATAGTCAATACGGTTATGATTTTTCAAAATACTATTGACAAGTAGTCGATTATCGATATCATTAAACTGCTGATTTTCATTTTAACTTGTATTTAATGCTGCCTAGGGCGGACTTTAATGATGTTCAACAACAAATATTCACCAACATTCCCATTTGAACATAATAGCTTAAATTAAATATAAGGAAATGGAAGAAAAATATGTCTTTTCATGCATTTGAATGTACCATGCCCACGTATATTTGTATATGGCGAGCAGGGTTTTGTTTACCTATGTGTCGCAACATCTGGCGGCGTTTTTGGTCGCTGACCTATGGATGGGAGTGGAGTTTGAGAGATAAGGTGATGGGGCTTATGAGACGGTTCCGTTATTGCAACGGAAACCGTTTAGGAAATATTGTTTATATAACAACATAAACTGAGTTTGTTATTACTTTCAAGAGTAATTTATAGTCTCATTTTTTAACCGCGTATTGCATAGTATAACAACATGCATTAACGTTCGTAAATGGAAGAGTTGTGAGTTTTGTGTAACTTATGGTTTTAATAGTTGTATTTTTAAACAATAAAGATGGGGTAACAGAGTGGTTTGGATTTTAAACAATGTTTTTAAGTGTTCTTAACATTTAAACTAACTGGTATGGCATTTAGCTTAATCAAAATGGTAGTCAGTTAATTGATTAATTGGCACCCTATTTAATGGGGAAGCTGTAACAAGTGAATGTTTCATTTTTGTCTGAGGAAGGAGAGATACTAATCTCTCCGAAAGTGCTTGTACATAATACAAGTTCTAACGTTACAGTCTCGAACTATTGTTGCTTCTTTTGCATTTGACATCGTATTTGGCAGAGAGTATAATACGATTTGATTACACGCTTTGTGGAACGCTATCCCTTGGCTTTTTTGTGTTTCGATAGTTGGTTTGCCTTTTTGGATCTATGCTAACGGCCGTGTCAGAGCCGAGGATCGGCTCTGAACCCATCAGTGAGAATAAACCATCAGTGAGAATAAACGGCAAGATTTAACAACTTCACATTAATAAATTAAGCGCTTTCATTTCTGCTTGTTCAGAGACTTCTTCAGAATGTCATAACAAACCATGCAACTGCTTTTATATCATCTTGAATGCAACACACACACCCTAATCACTGTAATCAACCAACCAGCAATCGTAATCAATTCTATATGTATATATACTGTATGAATGCATTTCACACTAACTTTATATGTTCACATCCATACATCAACTAATTTAACAATCATATAAAAATGTAAATTTTTCTTAAATATTTTACATTTCTACTACTTTAAATAACTAGTCTAAAAAATGAGGTTTGTGGCATTTATAAAAGGAAGGTGAAACATGAGAATGTCTTTTATTTTATGTCTTATTTATGTTATGTATCATTCATTGCCATTTTATTTCATGCTACTAGACTGGCTGTGTTCACTTAAAGTTTGTGCATATTTTTAGACTAGTTATTTAAAGTAGTGGAAATGTAAAATATTTAAAAAACACTTACATTTTTATATGATTGTTAAATTAGTTGATGTATAGATTTGCACATATAAAGTTAGTGAAAGATGCATTCATACAGTATATATATACATATATAATTGATTGCGATTGCTGGTTGGTTTGTTACAGTGATTAGGGTATGTGTGTTGCATTCAAGATGATAATATAAAAGCAGTTGCGTGGTTTGTTACGTCATTCTGAAGAAGTCTCTGAATAAGCAGAGACAAAAGTGCTTAATTTATTATTTCTTTGGTTCATTTTAAAAGTGGTACAGAATAAAACATTTTTTTATCGGACTTGGCTTAACAGCATATTTTGTGTGAGCCCCAGCTCTGCTAAGTGCCTTTTGATTTCTATCTAAATAATTAATACTTAACTGTGCTCAAGTAAAACACAAAAAAGAACTAATTCCATTAAGATAATCTAAGAAATCTTAAACTCCCTCCCCTCTCCAGACTAAAAAAAAACCATCAATAAAACGTTTAAAGAAAAATTATACTGGTTGAATAAACACTCTTTCCCAGCCTTGCATAAACAAATTCTTATAGCTAAGGGGCCATAGCTGCTCCTGTCGCTACACCATTAATTTGACAATAAAATTGCCAAAGATTCCAAAGACAACCACAAGGCATTCTATAACTATGTCAAGAATCTAAATGGCAATGCTCAGATCTGCTCTGAGCTAAAACAGAATGGCATTAAATATACTGAATCCCAAGGATATTGCCAATATCCTGGCAGATCGATTCAGTGGCAACTTCACCCCCTCTCACCCCCTAAATGGCTCATCTCAATACCGGAAGATTGCTACATTCCTGTAATAACAGCCACACAGGTAAAAAAATGCACTCTCCAAAGCTAAGAATATAGCATCCATGGGACCAGATGACATCCCGGGCTGTGTACTACCATATGAACTGGCACCACACCCAAGTGTCATGTTTAATCATAGCCTCACCTCAGGTTTCGTGCCCACTGAGTGGCGCAGAGCTACAGTTATCCCACTCGACAAGTGGGGATCCACCTTGGATCCTGGAAACTACCGTCCCATCAGTCTGACAAGCCTTATCGGCAAGGCCATGAAGCGTATTATCATGGAACTTATTAACAAAGACATTGGCAACCTTCAAACACTGGATCCCACCCAGTTTGGGTTCGTGAAGGGCCGATCTTGTCTCCTGATCCTGACTGACTTCTTTGAATCAGTCTCCAGAGCCATGGACAAGGGTATGGTGGTCCACACAGCCTATCTAGACCTTGCCAAGGCCTTTGACACCATCCCCCACTCTGGAATCAGATAAACTTACTAAGCTGGGCATTAATCCCTACGTCACCCAATGGGTTGCTAACTGGCTTACTGATAGAACCCACACTCCAAATCCAGCTCCAGACAAGTGACAAGTGGAGTACCTCAGGGTTCAGTCCTGGGACCGCTCTTGTTTGGCATCTACTTCTCTGAAGTACAGGCCAACACTAAGGGAGTCTGGATAACAAAGTTCGCAGATGACTGCAAACTGGGAGCCATTATTGAATCCCCAAATGATGTGGATACTCTACAAAAGGGCCTTACAGAAACAGATGCTTGGTGCCAGAGCCATGGGCTCAAGCTCAATGCCAAGAAATGTATAGTTATCCCCTTTGGGAAAAAACACGTATCTGTGAATTACCATATAGGTGGCAGTACACTAAACACCGAAAGTGTGATAAGAGACTTAGGGACACAGGTGGACAGTGGTCTCACCTTCGAAAATCACATCGCCACAACACTCAGGAAATCCTTCTATGTGGCACACCTCATCACTAAGGGCTTTTCATCCAGAAAAAAGGAGGTCATTGTCCCACTGTATTCATCCCTCATTAGACCCATTATAGAATACAACACCCGGTTTGGTATGTATCTCTCAAGACATCTGCAACAACTGGAAAGGCCACAAAAATACCTCACTAAAAGAATCACAGGCCTAAAGCAGATGCCCTATGCTGACCGCCTTAAAAAACTCCAGCTATACTCTGTCGCATATCGTTTACTCAGTGGCAATCTCTGCTTAATATACAAGGCCATGTCAAACCCAGAGCTGTTGGACATGCTACACAAAGAAATCCCAATCCCTTAGAGCCACACGCTCCAGGGATCTAAACCTTGTCATCACAATAAACAAAACATGCTGGAGGGATAGGTTCCTGACCCAGAGACTCCCCAGACTCTGGAATAGATTGCCCATACATGTCAAGCAGAATGCCTCTTTGGCCCTCTTCAAAAGGAACCTTGACAATTGGATGGGAGAAAGGAAATTCACCCTGGGGATCACGTCAGTCGCCCTGCTAGACAGGGGTCCAGGGAAGTAAATAGTGTGGGAAGAAATAGCCAGGGAATTGTTATGGCTAGGCTTGTATAGGCCCTAGGGCTGATAGCCTAGTACCAACTTATGAACCTATAAAAAATATCATTGAATTCAAAGAAATTGTAACTTAAAATTAAATCTAGTGCCTCCATTAAAAGACTAATCATATTACCAGAAAACAATTGTGAATTCAATAATTCAACTCTTACTGTCGCCATCCTTTCTCTATTTGGTATAACAGTATAAAGGGATTGGATATCTAAAGTCACTAATAAATCAGACTGGGGATACTGAACTCAGAGTTTCTTTATAAAATCAAACGTATCTTTAATAAAAGTACTTTCTGTTTCAATTTCAGAAAGTGTTTAGCCACATATACTGCCATAGCTTCGGTTTTAATTTTAGTACCAGCCACTACTGTTCTGAATGGGGGGGGGGGGGGGTATTCAAATCTTTCTGTATCTTTGGCAAGCCAAAAATTCACCTTAAATTTGGATCAATCTATTCTTGGATATCTTCTTATGGACTCTGTTATCCTGCCACTGTAAAAGCACTCTCTAATAACAGAATCTATTAACAAAAGCAGATTTCTTTACTTCAGAAAAAGACACTGGCTTTATAAAACTTTCTATCAGCTAATACTTCTAACATCTTATACTCATAATTTTTTCTGTCCAATAAAACTAAAGCACTCCCTTTGTCAGCTTTAGTTAGCAAAATGCTATCTTTGTTGATCATATCATAAAACACCTCTTTTTCTCCAACAGATAAATTATAATATCTGTACTGAAGCTTACTATCAAACAATTCAATTAGCTTCAGTTCAGTGATCATGAGAAATAATTCCAATTCTTTAAGTAGTGGGTTAAAAATGCTAGTTTATAAAACACATCCTCTTTTAAAAATTCATTATTAAATAAGAGCTTAAAATTCAGTTTGCACACACATTCTCTAAGATCATTACTAGTCTTACACTTGTTAAGTCTTCTTGCTGGAACAAAACTCCAACCTTTATTTAAAACTGTACAAGCTTAATCAATTAAAACATAGGATGAAAGGTTAATAATTTTAAAAGGAAAATCAACAGTAGGTAATAAACTCTTTGTTGGTTCCTTCTCTTCCTCCAGTTTGCTCTCTGAAACCATCTTCTCAAAGGGAAATTCTTTGCTGCTTCCACTTCTGCCCAAGTCCTGATCACTAGCACTTCCTGCTGAATTGGCTGCCTTTTGGGGCCATTCTGAAAAGTTTGATTGCCTGGTTTTTCTCAATGTTTTTAACAGTGCTTCCTTCTTCATTGTTCAGATTTACAAAATTCTTATTGCTCCATTTGGCTAAACACTCAGAACGCCGCACACTAGTCTCCTCAGTGCCTGCTTGAGCATTTACAGCACTTCCTGTTCATCTTCTTCGCTCACTTCCTCTACTCTCTGTGATGACTCAACTACCACATGCCACCCCCCTTTCATAGTCGGTGCAATCTTTCATATTTTTTGATCTTTTTTAAACATGTTGCTTTCTTTAATTATTCTGTTTTGAATGGCATACAACTTAGCCTCAAAATTATCACTTGAAACACTGCCTTTTAGAGAAAAGAAAGCAGTGGGTTTTCTCATTTAAAACAGCAATTCTGTTCTTATTATGTACCGACAGCATTTCACTGTACTGTAACCCAATTTTCTGATTTAAGTCCATCCATTTATCTATAAAATCTTTAGGCAGATCGTCCCCTATGCGCATGATAGTAACTCTAAGCCCTTTCTGGACCCTTTGTACTCAAACAGCTCTCAAAATGAATGTTGTCCCCTTGAAGTCTTTTCAAATGTAAGAAGTCTTTCTCTAATTCCTTGCATAATTTAATATGATTAGGAGCCCATTTGGTTGGATTGGACAAATGTTCCCTCATGGAATGAGTCTATCAGTGGCACCAAACATCCTAACAACACATCATCACGTCTCAGGGCTACTGAGTTGTTCCTAGAAGGATTATTCTTAAATAAATACAGAACTCGGGTTAACAACTTTGCTAATACATCCTTCTTAGTTCAAAATGATCGAACCACTTGGAGTGTCGTTTAACATAAATCCTGAAGGAAGCATTAAGAAATTGGAGCTGGTCTGTCTTTGCATGATAAATTGCTAAATACGCACAAAATAATTAAAAAAATAGTAAAGCCATTCTAACTGATAAATCTAACACAAAGGACAGCAAAACAAAATCAAACCCATTTAATGACTGTTAACAAAATAAAATACAACAAATACAGCATTAACAGTTAGCACTTTCATCTTTTGTAGAGACTTCTTCAGACTGAATAATGCCAAAATTAAAACTTGTTTAAATAGCAAGCTAAGTCACATGTCCTAATTACTAGCTCAATGCTTTAACCATTTCCTCTTCAAATACACTACAAAGCCTTCTCTATTATGAAGACCAACTATGACAATAATAGAGTACTATCTAGAAAAATAGTAAGAAGCCCTAACACCTACAAGGGACTAAGAGGGTGGATAGAGATAAACAGCAAAATTCAGTAGTATAAAATACTACTAAGTATAAAATAAACTTTTAAGGAGAAAACAGTTGAATTAACTCACAAAAAACTTTAATAATACTCAAGAGAGGAACCTGCATCTGTTTGTAATGGGGATGTACTACGGCATTGTGGGTAGAGGGAGGAGTTCAAGAGTTGGATCCGAAGTCTGGAGTATGAAGCTCAGGATTGGATCCGAACCCATGGGGTGAGGAAGAATGAAAAGGACATCATCAGATCTTATTTTTCTGCACCGCATTTTCTTTTGACTGATTTTCTTCCTTCTCTCAGATTATTCATCATCAGAAACTTCTTCCAGTTCCTTGTTTTGTATTCCTTTTCCTCTTGCAATTCTACTCCATCCTGTTTTTTTTTTTTAATTTTCTAACAATCAAATCACAGGTGTTCCTTCTGATTACATTTTTAACACAGCATTCCAGAATTAAATTCAATATGGCTAGCCAGACTACACTAACAGCACCTACACTTTGGACGCTCATTAACTAGTTATTTTCACCACAACAATACAACTTAGGCTGGCTGGTGTACCTTAAAGTACCTCTCACCCTTTCCACAACTTAATACACATGGTAAATATTGCACATTGGTATCAGTCTCATTCAGTGAAACTCGCATCTCATGTGTACTATTCCATGAGCCCCATTTTTCAATCATTTTTGACATAGAATTAAATTTTTGTATAAACTTTGCAAATAATCTCTAGTATCCTTTTCAATAAGAACATCCATTTGGAATTCAATCAGTAGTCTCCCTTTTTTTTAAAATGTTTATAGCCCCTCTAAACACACACAGTCATTCTACTTTTGATTTTTTAGCTTCTATATTTGTCATGAAATAATGCAAAAGCTCTAAATATTCAAATATTGCATTACAAAATTTCCCATTCCCTAAATTAATCAGGGAATTAAATGCTGAAAAAGTTAAATCTAAAGTCTTTTGACACAAATAACAAAATGGCGTTTTTAAATGGAAAGAAACTTTTTAAAAACCGAGACAACCATTTGAACTAATTAGGGTCACAGAAACCCAAAACACTAATGAATTTGCTTATCATATTCTTCTATTTAATATTACACAACTAAAACTTTTATCAGAACTCAGAAAAGAGATATTTTGTAAAAACATGTTTTTATTATCATTGTTTGTTTGGACAGTATGTACTAGCTAATTGTGACTAATCAATCAAGTGATGTGTCCTATAAAAAGAAATTGTATGCGTCTTTTCAGATTTCTGATAAAGTTATAGCTGTGACTGACCAAACTGCAGAAGTGTGTGAACCAAATACTCCACAATAAAACCACTGGTACAGTGATGCTGTAGAAAATGCTGGTAGTCCACAAAGTAAAGCAAAAAAGTTTACTGTAAGACAATAGAAAGCTGGTAAGCGCTTTCGTCCTCAAAAGAACTTCATCAGACAAATTAAAATCAAACACAGAGCACATTTTAAAGACTCCCTTTGTGCCTCACATGCCACTCCCCCTAAGTAACAAAGATTTAAAAGGGCAATACAAACTGTGATGTCAATGACAAAATGTTAAATAAATGCATGTTAATAGATATAAAAAATATAGAAAATATATAAAAAAGATCATCCATTTCACAATTTTTTAAAAGAGCAATGAATAAATATATAAATAAATCATCTGTTTAAAGCTCTCAATTTTAAAAGGGAATTAATTGAGAGGGATTCATTTAAACCTGGCCAGTTGTTCACAGTTAATAACAACTGCCAGTATAATTCTCTCTTTTCTAGTAAGGCAGACCATGCACCTCCCCTGATATCCATCGTGACACCATCAATAACAAAAAAATTAAAAGTGTGGTCACTGTTCTCTCTTAAATCTTTGTTGGTCAAAAATTGGTCATTTCTAGAGGTAGTAAAATAAGAGAGAAAGAAATTTTTATATACCTCTTATCTGAGGTTTCACTGAATGCAACACACAGTGAATGTTGCACCCCTAAACTCTGTTTTTACAGGAAAATATTATAATACTTCATTCATTTCTACATACACGATTGATAGTCCTGATATTAAACACATTTTGAGTAAAAATTGGTCAATTCTAACACATGACCGAAGTATCAGAACACATATTGATGACCAACCTACTGTTATTTTTAGAAAAGGTAGAAATTTAAAAAAATTTTTCGAGAAAGGACATGCTGTGAATCATTTTTTGAATGGACGTATGTTGAAGTGTGGCATGTGTTGATGCTGTCCCTTTATAAAGAAAGAAACAGTATTTATGATCAATAACACTAAGATTCATATAAACAAATAAGTATAACTGTAACTCTGAACACATTATTTATTGTGTTCTCTGTAACCTATGTGATTGTTTTTACATTGGAAAAACTGATAGAAAGAGTATATGAACATTTGTATGAAATAAGAACAGGCAAAGAGACAAATGCTTTGTATAAACATACCTCAGAGAACAGTGACCACACTTTTAATTTTTTTTTTGTTATTTTGCCTTTTTACCCCTCCCACTACACTCCATACTATCTTCTATAACCATCTTTTTTTATTTTAGTTAACACAGCTTTCTCTTCCTTACTTTTATTATAGCATAATCCATCACATCTTTTTTCTATGATAACTATATTGCTGTAAACATTTTGTCTAATTTATTAATTTCATGTTTCCTTCCTTCTCATACTTTCTGTACAATATCATATCCATTCTGAATCTGTCCTAGTTTATACCAATTTTTAAACTTTCTCCAAAACATGATTTCTGCATTCCAAAAAAGTTTTCTGGATTCTTCCTTATTATATTAACTGCATGTCCCTTCCTCTGTTACTTTACATTTCATATCTTTTACTGGTAATATAGCGGTGGTGGTGCTGCGATAGCGTTGTCGCCTCACAGTAAGACGCTGTCCGGTTTGATTCTCAGCTAGAGCGTCTTCTGCGTGGAGATATGCGTACCTACGTTGAAGGTTGTGCGTCAGAGCTGGTAACTCGGCATGTAAAAATCAACTACCAATCATTAGCGGACCGGAGTTCCGCTGTGGCGACCCCTAACCGGGAAAAGCCGAAAGACACAAACAAATAAACAATATTCAACAAAATTCTCCTCAGAAAATCCCCCACATCATAAAATATTTCAAACGTTTTCCTTCCATTTTTCTAGCAGTCTTTACCTTTTATAAATTCTTTCCAGGAATACACCAAATATTTTCCATGACAATATTATGCTATTCTTTTCTGTTTCCATACATTAAAACTATGTACTCACCATAACTATACATGTGAGTTGTCCGTTTTCATTCTTCCTCAATGTATGAGTTAGAGATCTGACTCAGCCCATTTCATAGACTTATGGAACCAACTCTTAAGCTCCTCCCTTTACCCATAACGCCCCAGCCATCGTACAATACCTCAGATCTAGCTTGCTGCCTTACAGATCCTAAAATAGGGAAGGAAAATGAAATAACAGCAAGCTAGGGCTCAAACCTGGAAATAAAGTTCCAAAATATCTATAAGATCACTCTAGAAGATGACTGGAAGTGGGAAGGAGAGTGGGGAGTTGAAGAAGAATGAAAATGGGCAACACAGATGCATAGTTATGGTAAGTACATAACTTTAATATCTGATGTCCTTTTCATTCTTCCTCAACATATGGGACAGAGTCCCCACCGACATGAATCTTGGGCGGCCATCATGGAAGGATATTCTGGAGAACTGCAGAACCAAAAGCAGGTCTGCTTCTAGAAATCACATCTAGTTTTTAATGAGTAATAAAAGGTATAAGCATTGGACCAGATAGCTGCTGTGTTGTCAATGGAAGTCATAGGCCAGAAGGCAGAAGTAGCCATGGATCTAGCCAACTATGCCTTAGCAGGCTTAGCTAGGGAGAGGCCCTGCTGAGTATATACAAAAGAAATGCAATCAGTAATCCATTTAGCCAGGATAACTTTAGAAATTGGTGATCCCAGTCTGTTTGGTGAGAAAGAAACAAACAACTGGTCTCTTTTCCTGAAATCTTTAGTCCTGTGTAGATAAAAATGTAGGCGCCTATGAACATTTAAAAGATGTAGCATGTACTCACCCTTATTTGAAAAATTAGGGAAGAAAACAGGCAAATGAATTGTTTGCTTGATAGTCGATTCACAGGCTACTTTTGGTAAGGAAGGAAGGGTTGGTCCATAAGATAACTCTGTCTTAGTGAAAAACAGTGTAAGGGGATTTGAAAAGAGCCTGGACTTCTGAAATTCTCCTCGCAGATGTAATTCCTATTACAAATGTTGTTTTGCAATACAAAAATTTTAAATCAGTTTTGGCTGAAGGTTCAAAGGGTATCAACTCCTGAAGTACAACTGTAAAATCGCAAGGAGAAGCTGGAGCTTTCACTGGGGAACTGACTAAGAAGATGCCTTTTAGAAAAGCCTTGCAAAATTTAGAAAAGCTGAAGTGGTAGCTTTGTCTCCTGAATGAAAGGGAGATATAGCTGCTAATTGTACTTGGATTATGGAAAAACTCGCACCTTCCTGAAAAACAGAAGCTAAAAATTCTAGAACCGAAGAAAAAGGTGCATTAAAAGGGTCAGTTTTCTCCTTGAGACCCCAAGCTAAAAATCTTTTCCCATTTACTTTTGTAGATCTTCCTAGTAGAGGCTTTCTGGAAAGATAAATGTATGTCTTACCAGGGAGGAAAGCCTGAGCTGTCTCGCTATTAATGGAATTGGAGATACCATGTGGCTATTTTGATACCTGAAATATTGGGAAGCTTCATCCCTGAGGGATGTGACAGAAGGTTTGGAATAGGTTCCAGTATCCATGGAGGATAATAAAGATGAGACAAAAGGAATGGTAACCACATCTGACAAGGTCAGAATGGGGCAATAAGGGTTACTGAGCTCTCCAACTGAATGGTTTTCTGTAAGAATTTTGGAATCAGAGGTAGCAGTGGGTAAGCATAAAGAGACCGGAGGGACAAACGTGGACTAGAGCGCCCCTTGGTAACTTCCCCTGAGGGGGGATTAGAGCAAAATACCTGCTGAACTTCTTGTTGTGGAGACTGCAGCAAGGTTGGCCCCGACGATGGAAAATCTTCACCACTGACTGATTGAGAAACCACTCATGAGGTAACAAAATGGACTTGCTGAGTTTGCCCACTAGTACAATGGATTTCCCTAGAACATATGTTTCCACTAGAAAGTGTTACCCACTGCCACATTCTCACTGTCTCTCAACAAAGGGGGTAGGAATGGGTTCCCCCTTGTTTGATGATATACCAGAACACAGACATTTCGTCGGCTTGTATAGCAATAGTTCGTAGAGGGAAAACATTTTGAAATGCCTCCAAATCTAAAATAACCGCACTCATCTCTAGGATGTTGATGTGTGAATTGGTCTCCTAGGTGGACCACGTGCCTTGAACAGTCCTTCGCAAGAAATACCCCCACTACAACTGGAGGCATCCATGTCAACGTGGCCATTGGGGAAGGAAGAATAAATGGACGACTCATAAATTTCGTCTGACTGAGTCCACCAACAAAGATGACCTTTGCATACTCTGCTCATCTTGATTGGAAAGGATACAGGAAGTTGTAGAATGGATCACAGAACAGCTAGAGTCCATTGGAGGACACACATAAGGTAACGTGCCATGGGAACCAACATTATGGCCACTGCCATCAAACCCGGAGTTTGCAGAATCAGTTTGGCTAGAGGATCAGGGTGATGAAGAATCTGTAGAACCTGAAGCTTGACTATATCCACACGATGTGCAGGCAGAGAGGCAATCTGACTTACTTTGTTCAACTTGGCACCAAAGAACTCCAGGCTTTAAACTGGTTGCAATTTTGATTTAGAGATACTGACAGAGATGCTTAGTCTTTGACAAAGCTGGAGCAAATAGTCCCTGAACTGTTCTAAGAGATGTCTGGTTGGGGCAGTGAGGAACTAGTGATCCAAGTATGGAAACATATGGAATCTCCATATTCTCAGGTGAGCTGCCAAAACTATCATTCACATGATGAACACCCTGGGGGCTGCAGTGAGACCAAAGGGCAGGATTCTGAACTGACAGTGACTGGCCCCCACCCAGAGGAGCAGGTACCTTCAGGAATGTCTGTTCATCTTGATGTGACAGTACGTGTCCTAAGGATCAACTGAGCACATTCAATCATCGTTGTGCAGAAATGGTAGGATGGACTTAACTGTGACCATTTGGAACTTTGAATTCTTCACAAATAAGTTCAGGGTGCTTAGATCGAAGAATGGTCTAAGGTCCCCCATCTTCTTTGGCACTAAAAAGAACCTTAAATAAGTTCTGAATCCCTCTTTGGTCTGGTGGGACCTCCTGGATGACTCTCTTGTTTAGCAGCTTTTGAATCTCTAGAGCTTAAACTTCTCACTGACTGGGTGGAATGTTCATAGGTTGGTACAAGGCTGTCGGCCCTTGAGCCTATAGAAGCCTAGCCATAACAATTTCCTGGCTATTTCTTCCCACAGTATTTACTTCCCTGGACCCCTGTCTAGCAGGGTGACTGACATGATCCTTGGGATGAATTTCCTATCTCCCATCCAATCATCAAGGTTCCTTTTGAAGACGGCCAAAGAGGTGCACTGCTTCACATGTATGGGCAGTCTATTCCAGAGTCTGGGGAGTCTCTGGGTCAGGAACCTATCCCTCCAGCATGTTCTGCTCACTGTGACGACAAGGTTTAGATCCCTAGAGTGTGTGTCTCTGAGGGATTGGGATTTCTTTTAAGTGTAACATGTCCAACAGCTCTGGGTTTGACATGGCCTTGTATGTTAAGCAGAGACTGCCTCTGAGTAGACGATATGCGACAGAGTACAGGTGGAGGTTTTTTTTAGACAGTCAGCATAGGGCATCTGCTTTAGGCCTGTGATTGTTTTAGTGAGGTATTTCTGCAGCCTTTCCAGTTGTTGCAGATGTCTTGAGAGGTACATACCAAACGGGGCATTGTATTTTATAATGGGTCTAATGAGGGCTGAGTACAGTGGGACAATGACCTCCTTTTTTCTGGATGAAAAGCCCTTAGTGATGAGGTGTGCCACATAGAAGGATTTCCTGACTGTTGTGGCGATGTGGTTATCAAAAGCGAGACCACTGTCCACCTGTGTCCCTAAGTCTCCTATCACACTTTTGGTGTTTAGTGTACTGCCACCTATGTGGTAATTCACAGGTACATGTTTTTTTCCAAAGGGGATAACTATACATTTCTTGGCATTGAGCTTGAGCCCATGGCTCTGGCACAAAGTATCTGTTTCTGTAAGGCCCTTTTGTAGAATATCCACATCATTTGGGGATTTAATAATGGCTCCCAGTTTGTAGTCATCTGTGAACTTTGTTAGCCAGAGTCCCTTAGTGTTGGCCTGTACTTCAAAGAAGTAGATGCCAAACAAGAGAGGTCCCAGGGCTGAACTCTGAGGTACTCCACTTGTCTGGAGCTGGATTTGTATTCGGCTACTTTTACAGTGTGGGTTCTGTCAGTCAGCCAGTTGGCAACCCATAGAGTGATGTAGGGATCAATGCCCAGCTTAGTAAGTTTATCTATGATTTCACAGTGGGGGATGGTGTTGAAGGCCTTAGCGAGGTCCAGATAGGCTGTCTGGACCACCTTACCCTTGTCCATGGCTCTGGAGACTGATTCAAAGAAGTCAATCAGGTTCAGGAGACAAGATTGTCCCTTCATGAACCCAAACTGGGTGGGGTCCAGTGTTGGAAGGTTGCCAATGTCTTTGTTTATAAGTTCCATGATCATACTTTCCGTGGCCTTGCAGATCAGGCTAGTCAGACTGATGGGGTGGTAGTTCCTGGGATCCAAGGTGGATCCCCCCTTGTGGAGTGGAATAACTGTAGCTGTGTACCACTCAGTGGGCACGAAGCCTGAGGTGAGGCTATGATTAAACATGACACTTGGGTGAGGTGCCAGTTCATTTTGAGTTCATGTAGTACACAGCCTGGGATGTCATCTGGTCCCTTCGATGATGTACTCTTAGCTTTGGAGAGTGTGTTTTTTACCTGTGTGGCCGTTATTACTGGAATTTGGCAATCTTTCGGTACTGAGATGGGCCCTTTAGGGGGTGAGAAGGGGGTGAAGTTTTCACTGAATCGATCTGCCAAAATATTGGCAACATGTTGGGAAGCTTCTTTCTTATGGTTGATAGACTCTGAAAAATGGTATGAAATAACCTCTGGATATTATTTTTAACAGCCAAAAATCTTTTGTTATAGAAGCCCAGGTATCTGGGTACAAAGGGCAAGTATCCTCCAACTGCCTCCAGAGGGGAGTAGTTGGGCAACCATTCAAGGTTGCTGAAAGGGTCTATCCAGAAAGCAGTCTTGGAAACCCTACGTTTGTGGGTCTCCTCTGCCATGAGGATGGTGTCTTCCATTTGAACCCCACGCCATCACTGGAGGAGTAGTCATCATGTGGATCCTGTTAAGAACCCTGAGATTTACAGATGTACATTATCTCGTCCCCTCTTTGGTTCCGGGAAAAAGATCATTGAGGTGGTATAAATGCGAATCCCTATGGCAGACAGGGTCATCCCTTCCTGTTTGCTGCAGGAAATCACTTCAGTAATAGAAGGGCCAAACAAGGATGTTCCATCAAAAGAAGAATTCATGAAAGAAGATATGAAAGGCTCCACAAAATCACAACCACATCCAGGCACATCTCGAACAGCAATGCCTGAACCAGCAGCCCATGATGTACCCTCTGCAACATGGGATATTAACCTGATGGATGCATTGGAAATGGATAATAGAGTGATCAATTGTGAAAATGACCTCTTATAGTACTCCACAGACAGGCTCAGACAGGGATATGGAGAGCTCCTTGGTCAAATCCTTCTGCAGTTTTGTAAAGTGCACTAAATAAATACAGGTACTTCAAGGTCAAGTTTGCTGAAGCAAAAACTCACTGCCTAAATCGGCCAACACCCTTGACTTTCTGTTAGGGGGATGAACAGAGGAGCTCTGTTTGGCTAGCTCCTTTTTTTCTGGATGCCACCGCAACAACAGTATCAACAGGGACTCCTTTGCTCCAATGGTGCCTATCCTTCAGATGTGCAGAATTTTATCTGGGTGACTGGGAATTGGTTCAACAGAATCAGTCTCCTTCCATGCCCAGTGAGAAACTAAGTCAATAAGCTCATCAACCTGAAGAATCAACCACGACTTACATGGGCTGGAACCAAAAGTTCCCAGAAAAACTGACGCCTCTGGGGAGGGAGTATCAGAAGACATCCACCATTACGCTTGGCGTCAACTGTTGAAGATCTGGGGGACCCTTCCCCTTCCATAAAATCAGTATCCTCTGTCAGAGGCTCCCTAGAACAATCTATGTGCTTCCTTTTGCACATTCTCTTATGGGGAACCTCCTCAGTGGGATGCTCGGGGGAGGTATCCGAAGAGAGGAGAAGTTCCCTTAGGGAAGCTGTCTGGATGCTAGTTGGTACCGGCTGACCCTGATGACTAGGACTAATGGGATCACAGCTTAGACCCACAGTAGGAATAGGTATAGGATTCCAAGAAAAGGCAGAAATTGTCTCTCTTGGAGAAGAGAAGGCCCTCTCCACTATATTAAAAGCAATGGACCGGAAGAAGCTGTAGCGGGCCACACCATTGTCAAAACCACCAAAGTGACTAAGTCCCAACCCTGCCCTGATCTACACCTCAAGGAGGAAGCTGGACCCAAACTGTCTGGAGCTGAGGCTCCAAGGGTCAAGGACAGCTCCGATTACATTGGAGTAGACTCTGACTTCTCAGATCTGACACAGACGTCACTGCTCTGGGACTCATCCGATCTGAAGTAGTAGGAAGGATCAGAGAAATTGTCCGAGTCAAACACCTGACCATCTTCAGATCCAGCACTGACTCTCTCTGAGGGCTCTCACATCTGAGGGTTCTAAAATCACAGTGCAGATCAGAGAAGGAGATCTGACTACATGGTAAGTGGAGGGAAGGCTCACGGATCTGATGAGAGATAACCCCCATCTGGATATGAGCTCTGAGGGACTTTCTAATCATCCTATCCATGTCAGCCTCAGAAAGACTTCTGAAGGCTCTCACTGAACAGGTGGTGGAACGAGGCTTCAAGTCTCTCCTTAGCACAGTTTGAAGAAAGGAGGAATGCAGCCAAGGGGATACTGGATCAACTGTGGACCCTGTTCAGCATGTTTGTGGAGAATTAGATACAGAAGTCAGATCTGAGGACTGAGGATCTGAAAACAGCTTCAGGGATTTCACCAAAATGACAGATCTGAAGATTTAGGATCCGACGGTTTCTTTTTAGGATCCAAAGAGATCAGATCTAAAGTTCTTTGACTCTTCTTATGGGGCTCTGAAGAAGCCTCAGAGGAAGATGAAGTTTTTCGAGATGGAATAGAGGATCTTTTCCTAGACTCCAAAGAGATGTTAAGGTGTTTACCGGGGGTTTGAGCCCCTGAAGAAGAGGAAGCTGGAGGTAGCAATCCTTTCAAAACCATTTGCTTCCCCCATCTACTACTGCCCTAGAATTAAATGGGGCACAAACAGAACAATTGGTGGAAAGATGTGCCATTCTTTGACAAACACACTCTCTCTGGGCATCAGAATTTGGAATTTTGTGTCCAAATGAAGTGTATTTCTTAAATCCAGTTTGTTTCTCATCCATAATTAGCAAACAAGAAAGAAAAAAAAAAGAAGAAAATACCTACACACACACACACACACACACACATATATATATATATATATATATATATATATATATATATATATATATATATATATATATATATATACACACACACATTTTTTTTTTGATATAGTAATAATTTTTCTAGTGTTGTCAAGGGATATTTGTTTTGTATGTATACATATTTAATATAT
Source organism: Protopterus annectens (assembly GCF_019279795.1). Lineage (NCBI taxonomy): Eukaryota > Metazoa > Chordata > Ceratodontiformes > Protopteridae > Protopterus > Protopterus annectens. The sequence goes on from NC_056751.1 coordinate 360,739,321, forward strand.
ATTTTTTATGTATAGATTTCTTATTTTTGATGTTTACGTGTGTATTGTATATACCTTCAAATTAGGGCTAGGTGGCTATTAAGTTATGGTTTTGATTGGTCAATTTACAATATGGTGTTACTATATTAGCAGTTGTTCTGCTAATATAAAAAAATTGTTACATTGATAAAGGTAATTGAGACCGAAACCGGTCTGTATTAAACGCACGTTCCTCTACCATGCTGGCTATTTTTGTGTTTTTAATTCAAACCTATCCCTTCTTTTTTATGGATCCTCTGTCTTTAAACTTAGTTCAATCCTGACACCAAAATAAGACTGAAAAATACCTTTAACAATTCTTTTTTCATCTTTAGCTGGAAACAAACACTCGTGATGCAGTAGAATGTCTCTCCTCAGCTTGTCAGCTATTACATTGGAACTCCCCGGTATATGCGTTGCCATAAGAAAGCGTGTGGAAGATATCACGCATTGCCACACTCTTGAAAGCTTCCCAGCAAAGGGGGTAGGATTTGGTTCCCCTTTGTTTGTTGAGATACCATACCACTGATGTTATCTGAATGAATCGTAACTGTTCTCAGGGGAAGAGTAGATTGAAAGACTTGCAACGCAAGGAGCACTGCTCTCATTTCCAGGACATTGATGTGCAAGGTGGCCTCTTGTGGGGACCAAGTGCTTTGGACTGTTCTTCCAAGATAATGCTCCCCAACTCCATCCGGGAGGTGTCCGTGGTCACTATGGCCTTGGGCTGGGGGGAGACAAAGGGATGGCCCATTAGGATTTCTTCTGACTGCATCTACTAGAACAGATCCTTTTTGCAACGTCCTGTTATTAAGATTGGGCGAGTCATTGGATGAGAAAGAATGGACCACTGGGAGGCCAAAAGCCACTGAAGTATACTCATGTGAAATCCCGCCAAGGGGACTAAGGTGATGGCCGACACCATAGATCCTACGGCTTGGAGAACAAATACACCAAGCACTTTGCTTTTTACCAGAATGAGCTGTACTTGAAACCTTATCTTTTCCTCTGATTGGATGGAACAATGGGGATTTTTCTCAGAGATCTCAGAAGAAGATTGAAAGGAATATGATAACCTTTGGTAATGATTCTTTGCACCCAAGTAGATTCATAGGTGTGTACTAGGCCACCGGCCCTGGAACCTTTTTCAAGCCTAGCCCATAGAAGTGTCCTGGCATCATGCCGCCATTAGTTCCCAGTGCCTCTATCAAGTAGAGCCAGTGGAGTGATCCCAGGGTAAACTTTCTATTTCCCATCCACTCATCAAGATTTCTCTTGAAAAGGGCCAGTAAGGTGCTCTGCTTGACATGTACCGGAAGTCTATTCCAGAACATGGGCAGTCTCTGGTTTATGAACCTGTCCCTCCAGCATGTTCCTTTGATTGTGGTAATGAGGCTGAGGTCCCTGGAGCATGTAGTGTGGAGGGATTGGGATTTCTTTAGGTGTAACATTTCTAACAGGGCTGGGTTAGACATGGCTGTGTAAGTCAAGCAGAGATCGCCTCTTAACAGAGGATATGAGAGAGAGAAAAGCTGGAGTTTTTTAAGTCTGTCCATGTAGGGCATGTTTTTAAGGCCTAGGATCCTCTTCATGAGGTACTTTTGTAGCCTTTCCAGCCGATCCAGGTGTTTAGTGAGGTACATGCCAAATAGGGCATTATACTCAATGATTGGTCTAATGAGGGAAGAGTACAGAGAGATGATGACCTCTTTCTTCCTGGATGCAAAACCATTGGTAATGAGTTGTGCCATGTAGAAGTACTTTCTGACCACAGTGGCAATGTGGTGGTCGAAGGAGAGGTTGCTGTCAACCTGTGTCCCCAGATCTCTTATAACACCTTCAGTGTTAAGTGGGCTACCATCAATGTGGTAATTAGTGGGAACTGAGTTTTTCCCAAAGGGAAGGATGATGACTTTTTTGGCATTAAGCTTAAGGGTTTTGACACCAGTCATTGGTCTCAATGAGGCCTTTCTGCAGGATGTCTACATCACTTAGGGAGTTAATAATGGCTCCCAGCTTGCAGTTGTCGGCGAACCTGGTCAGCCAGAGTCCCTCCGTGTTGGCCTGGACTTCTGAGAAGTAGATGCCAAACAGGAGAGGACCCAGGACCGATCCCCATGGGACTCCATTCGTGACTGGTCGGCAGTCTGACTTGGAGTCTGCTACTTTCACACTGTGGGTACTATCTGTGAGCCAATTTGCAACCCAACTAGTGATATATGGGTTGATGCCTAATTTGGTGAGTCTATCAATAATTCCTTAGTGGGGAATGATATCAAAGGCCTTGGCCAGATCAAGGTAGGCTGTATGAACTGCCTTGCCCTCATCCACAGCTCTGGTGACTAACTCAAAGAAGTCAACCAGGTTGAGGGGGCATGATCTACCCTTTACAAAACCAAACTACGTGGGATCCAGAGTTTGGAGATTTCCTATATCCCTGTTAATTAGGTCCATGATAATGCACTCCATAGCCTTACATATCAGACCCGTCAGACTAATGGGGCGATAATTCCCAGGGTCTGTAGTCGCTCCACCATTATAGAGAGGGATGACTGTAGCAGTGCGTCATTCTGTAGGGATAAAGCCTGAGGTGAGGCTGTGAATGAATAGGGCACACAGGTGTGCTGCCAGTTCACTTTATAGCTCATGTAGAACACAGCCAGGGATAATTGCTGGGTCCCATGGAAGCTGTATTCTTGGCCTTGGACAATGCAGCTTTAACCTGTGCTGCAGTAATGCTGGGTGCCTAGCATTCTTCCGATATTGTGATTGGTCCTTTGGGGGGGGGGGGAGTAAAGTTGGCACTGAATCTGTCAGCCAGTATGTTGGCAAGATCTGTTGGCTCAGTGTAGGCGGTACCATTGTGCAGTAACTTGGAGCAAATCTGGCTATTGCCGTGGAGATTCTTGATATAACTACAGAAGGCTTTGTGGTTGTTTTTAGTGTCTGCTGCAATTCTGCCTTCATAGCTAACTTTAGAGGTTTTGAGGAGGGATCTCAAATTTTTGTTGAGGTTAATAAGGGAGTTTTTCCAGTCTTGGGACTTCACCTTTTTCTGCAACAGTTTCTTCCTTCTTTTGTAGAGTTTGTTAATGGCAGGGGACCACCAGATTGGCTTCCTTTTTTGGAGAACAGCGTGTTGGTTCTGTTGGATATGGCTAGTGCCATGCATTTATGTAAGTGTTCGTACAGCGCACTGGTGTATGATTCAGCGGTCATGCACCTATTTTCCATTTGCATGGGTGCCGTGAAGTTAGCCATCTCTGTTTTTAGGAGCCCAAAGTCAGTTTTGGAGAAGTATTTCATGGTGGTTACCTTTGCTGGTGGTGTGGGTGAGAAGTGGATTTCCATGGTAATTAGTTTGTGGTCGGATCTAACCAGGGAGGAATTGACTATTGGTGTTGAGCAACGGTTGCCCATGTTAGTAATAATGAGGTCAAAGATTTTGCTTCCTCTAGTGGGGGTAAAATTGAGCTGGTCCAGTGCATTGGAATTAATGAATTCCAGGAAGCATTGGGCAAGTGTAATGGTGCACGAGTAGTTTTCCCAGTTGATGGAGGGGTAAGTTAAAGTCACCCAGTATGAGAGTGTTGGGTTGGACCCTAATAGTTTCCCAGGGTGCTTAGGAACGTGGAATGAGAGTCTTGGGACAAGGTTGGGGACCTATAGCAGGCTATGACCTGAATCACCATCTTACCCACTGTTAGTTGTACCTGAAGTTGCATTATTCTGAGGTTATTTGCAGCCAGGCTGTCAGGTGCAATGAGAGTCTCCCACAGACTGCTTCCAGAGATAAACAATCGGGCCTCCTTTCAGGAGAACTGGTAGGGTTGTCTAGAAGAGGAGTCTCTGGAACTCTGGTTTCACTGGCAACCTCTGCCTTGTGCAATGAGCCTTAGGTTTAAATTGTAGAAACAAGCCCTTTTTATTGTAGTAGAAAGAAATAATGTCTGATAACCATTTGGAAAAAACCTTAGCAACTGCTTTACCTAAATTAGGATTTGAGAAAGTAACACAATTGAACAGGCTTTCTGAATTGCTTGGCCCTTTGAAGATATAACCCAAGTTGATGGTGAATGTCCAGCATATGTAAAGCATTTTTGTCTTTGCTTGAGAATTTGGGGAAAAAGACTGCAGATTTATTGACCGATTTAAATTATTCTCTGATGCCACCTTAGGAGAGATGCAACAGTCCTCAAGGAAACACTGTCTTTATGAAATACCAAATAGGGAGGCTTGCAAAAAAGTGCTTACGTCTCTGAAATCCATTTGGATGACATGGCAGCCAACAGAAAAAACGGTTTTCTGAGAGAAACTTAAAATTTGCTGATGCTGGTGGTTCAAAGGTTGGTTGAATCAATGTCTGTGATATCTTGGGGGGACTAGATCTCTGACAGGTGATCGTAGGAGAAAAGTTCCCTGCAAAAAGGCCTTAGAAACTCTTAAGGAAGATACTGAATGGTTATTCTGCCCTATGTGGAATCCTGAGATAGCAGCCATTTGTACTTTGATAGTGTAATAACTTGAGATGCTTTAAAAATGTTCAGACAAGAATTCTAAAACGAAAGAGGAACCTGCCCCGGACTGACTATGGGCTCTGTGTGCTCTTAAGGGAAATTGCACTTCATGCAGAGAGCTGCATCTGGAAATACTGTGTGTGTACTTATCATCCCAGTGAATGTGCCCCCACAGGTGCCAGTAGTGAGGATTGATGCTCCTTGGTTACTGGCCCAGAGGTGGGATATCCATGTCACATATTGGTTGGCAGTGGTGGGTCGTCACAGCATCATCAAATAATAGTTCAACTCTGGCATTCTAAGTATGATAACTGATCGCAATCTAGAATCTGAATATCTAACACTGCCACGTAAAAAAAACAAACGGAAAACTAGACCAAAACTGCACAGAAAAACACTTCCTCACTCCCCAAGCACACAGACACAGCTCAAACACTCTTACTACTTAGTCTTCTCTATGCACCCTCTACCCTCAGAAGACTACAGATACCTCAGCCAGGAAAACTAGACCAATACTGCAAAAAGCAGCCACATTTGCTGCAAAATAGCTTAACAAACTTCACCACTACAAAGCTATCTACCAACTGAATTGGATGAATACTCCAATATACTGAAACACCTAGTTAGAAATTACTCACAGTATCCTAACCATTCTTGCAAAATATCCATCTCTACACAGGCTAATACAATGGTAGACCCCACAAGAGATCCAAGATTAAAAAAGTGATTTCAGCAATTTCAGGTTATTGCATAAAAATCTAATACTCGAACTGAGATTATTACATATATATATACATATATATATATATATATATATATATATAGAATATATGTTTATATATATATATATATATATATATATATATATATATATTTATATAGCTATAGTATGGAACTCTGTTTCACTCCTACAAGACCCCAGCCTCAACATTTTCAAAACTCCCCTGAAGTCAAGAGATGACCAGAAAAAGGATCTGCACATGTTCCAGCATTCCTGAATACCACCTATGACTGCCCACACTTTGCCCCTGTAGTAACATATATCTCTTTTGGTAGCCATTTGAAATGTTGAGACCAGCTAGAATGAGCCCTGAAATATGGAGACTGAATAGCCAAAAGAAAGAATGGAATTGCATATACCAAGTCTGAGATAACATTTCTCGGAATATTCCCTTTTCTCAGAGGTATGGCAATCTCAGAGTTGGTATATACAAGTTCACGGTGTGTGTAGGGGGGTAGTACAGGGATGGCTTTGACCCCCCCCCCCACAAGACGTTCTAATGAGAGAAACTATTTTCAAGATTCACTCTTCTCTTGGTTTTCAGTCTTTTTTTCCCTGCTATTTGCCACTCAGCATTTCAAGTGCCAATATTTCAATTGGAGGTTTTCTTTTATTATGTAACAAGCTGTACATGAACATGATAATTAACAGGTTTACTATCAATATGGCAAAATGATTTCCGTTCGGCACATCAAAAAAAAAACTTGAAAGTCAAAATAAAGAACAAGTCACAATGTCGAATCAGCTGAATGAATTCAGCAGATTCAACATTGTCTCCAAACACATCACATGATGTCTGTATAGAAGCTCACGTAAAGTAAACTCCTATACCTAACATCATGATGTGTGCCCCCCCACACCCCCTAATTATATATTCCAACTCCGAGATCACACTACAGTGAGGAAAGGGATGAATTTCCCAAACCGCACTCTACCGCAATCTCTATACAGTTCTTCGAATTTATATCAGTGAATGCACAATGCATTCGCTGATATAAACTTTCAAACATTGAGATGTTCATCCAGATAAAAATTCGAACATCTGTGTTTCAAATTTTCCATCTGCATGCATCTCAACTCAAGATTATGACATTAAACCTAATTAACATAGTTCAGTTTTACCAATATTCACTACCTTGTCTTATTGGAATAATGCCTGCAAATGCTGCACACATTAAACTAGCTTGTAAATACTGCAAACAAATTAATCAGAAAAATATTTTTTACCAAAAGCAGAAAGTATAGCTGTATAATTTGAACTTACCATAACAGTAGATGTTTAAATGATCACTGCTGCAGTTGTCTTAGCTGTATGGATTATATCCTGCAAAGGACATAACAGACTGCCAGCTTTCAAAGCTTCAGGGCACCTTCCATGTGCCCAAACTTACAAGGGAGCTTGAGCTAAGCTGACTAAAAGCCAAGTTTGGGTGCAAAGTCCTTCAAAGCTTTTCTGCCAGCACAGAGAGGGAGGCTGGGCCCTGAAAGGACAATGCTAGGAACAAAAAAAAATAAAATATGATGTCCACACCCTGGCATAAAAGATGTACCAAACAAACAAGATGGATGGAGGGTGGGAACGGCTACTGCAGCAGTGATCATTCAAACATCTACTGTTATGGTAAATTCAACTTACACAACTGTACTATGCTCATCATATTGATCACTGCTGCAGTAGCCTTAGCTATGGTAATCTACTCATATAGCCAACTATATTTGGAAAGTGGAAGAAGAATCCAGGAGCCCCTGGAGAATGGCCCTAGCAAAGCTTTATCAGGATCAAGAAAAGGAATCAAGCTTATAGTGCTTTGCAAAAGTATGTACAGAGGACCAAGTAGCAGCTTCTACAATACTTGTCAAAATCCAACCCTTTCTATAAAAGCCATAGATTAAGCCAAGGCCTTGACCCTGTCTAGAATAGTTTTGTTATGGTGAGTATAACAAACGGTAATAGCCTTAGACACCCACTTGGAAATAAAGAAGTTATGTCTTACCATAACGTTCCATCTGTGTTGTTCATCTTCACCAATTCTTGATGGTGGGTTCAGTTTATTTTCCAGCTTGTGCTTTCCAAACTCTCGAGCCAGGTTCTACCCATAATGCTACTCACAGGAATTACCTCAGATCAAGTTTGCCAGATGGCAAAATACAGCCAAGAAACAACATGAATTTTATTTACATATATAAACATATACACATGTAACATATATACAGATAGAACAAGACCATATACAAGTTCCTGATGAGAAACTGGAAAAAAAGTGGAGAGGTCTACTAGGAGACTTAGGATGGGGGGAAAGGTGGGTGGGTATGTCAAGGATTGGCGAAGATGAGCAACACAGATGGAACGTTATGGTAAGACATAACTTCTTTATCTGATGTTGTTAATCTTCAACTAATCCTTGACAGTGGGACAGAATCCCCAGCTATTTATTTGCCTTGGAAGGCCTCATGGAAGAATATTCTGAAGGACCATAGAGCCAAAGGATGCTTGATCCCTCGAGACCTGGTCTAATTTGTAATGCACGATAAAGGTATGGTGAGAAGACCATGTGGCTGCTGCACAGATATCATCTAGTGAAGCTCTTGCAAAAATAAACTGCTGACGTGGCAATAACCCTTGTAGAGTGAGCTTTAATTGTTTTGGGAAGCTGAAGTCCTTGTGATTGATAAATGAAGGTGATGCAGTCTCTCGACCATTTAGCTAAGGTAACTTTGGGAACTGCACAACCCATTCGTAAGGAGGAGAAAGCTACAAATAACTGGTCAGATTTTTGAAACTCCTTAGTTTGGGGAGATAAAAATGCAATAGTCTGTGAACATCCAGTAAATGAAGAGCGTATGCTCCTTTACTGGAAAAATTAGGGGAAAAGGTTGGCAGGTGTAAGGCCTGATTAAAAAGTTATGTACTCACCATAACGTTCCATGTGAGTTGTTCCATCTCGCCTTCATTCTTCACTGATGGGTTCGGAGCCGATCCTCGGCTCTGACACGGCCGACTAGCAAGCTCAAAGTTTTCCAGTAGCTCGAGACCCACCCCCTTATCCCACAATGCACTGCTGGAATTACCTCAGATCTTGTTTACAGTGTACCATATAGAAGTACAATAATTATTCTGCCTAGGAATTAGCACATATTGGAAAACCAAGATGAAGACAGCCTCCAGGTCAACTGCCAGCCAGGAGGGGGAAGGAGGGAGGGACGTGAGAATGAAGGCAAGATGGAACAACTCACATGGAACATTATGGTGAGTACATAACTTCTTTATGTGAAGTTGTTCAATCTCACCGTTCATTCTTCACTGATGGGTATCGTCCCTAGCACCCTGATCTTGGGTGGCTCACGGAAGTACACACTTCAGAACCGTAGAACCAAATAAAGCCCTGTCCCTGGAGGCCTTATCCACTTTTGTAATGAGTTATACAAGTGTGAGGTTTAGGCCATGTGACTGCCGCACAGATGTTGTCCAAAGGTAATTTGGCTTGAAAAGCTGAAGAGGTAGAAACTGCTCTGGTTGAATGAGCCTTCACCTTACTAGACAAGGGCATGTTATGACAAGAATATGTGTAAGTGATACAGTCAGACAGCCACTTAGACAGAGTTGTTTTGGCAACTAGTTTACCTTTCCTGGCCTCAGAAAAAGACACAGCTGATCTGATTTCCTAATGTCTTTTGTTCTGTCTAAATAAAATCTAAGTTGTCTGTAAACATCGAGTTTGTGCAACATATATTCCAATTTGATGGTGTGATTAGGGAAGAAAACGGGCAACTCAATGACTTGATTGATGTTAATCTCAGAATATACTTTAGGCAAGAATTGTAAAATAGAAGACAATGGTGCTTGATAAGGGTCAATGTTATGGTAGGAAGCCCAAATGGAAAATCTCTTCCACTTATTACGATACAAGTTTCTAGTGGAAGGCTTCTGGGAAACCAACAAAATTTGACTAGTGTCATAGGAAAGATTATAAAGCCTGGCTATGCGGGGAATTGGAGCAGCCAAGTGGTTAGCTTCAGTGTCTGCAATGATGTAGGACGATCAACTGACGGATGTGTCAATAAGTCTGGAACTGGGTCAAGGATCCATAGGTCTTCCAGAATGTGATGGTAAAGAAACGGAAACCAAATCTGCCAAGGCCAATGAGGGGCTATAAGGATGACTGTCCATCCCAGTGACTTTGCTTTCTGTAAAAATCTGGGTATCAGAGGAATTGGAGGAAATGTGTAGAGGAGACCTGGGGGCCAATCGTGGACAAGAGTATCCCTCGGGGAGTGACCTGGTGTGGGAATCAGGGCAAAATAGCTTTTGCATTTGTTGCTAATATGACTGGCAAACAGGTCGCAGGAAGGCTGGCCCCATTTGTGGAAAATCCTGTTCGCAATCTCTTGTTTGAGGGACCATTCGTGGGGCAATAAAATTGCCCTGCTCAGTCTGTCCGCTTTGACGTTGGATTTGTCTGGGATGTGCATTGCTAACAGAAAACACTGGGATGATACTGCTCACTGCCATACTCTGAGGGCTTCTCGGCAAAGGGGATAAGACTTGGTCCGGCCTTGCGTGTTCAGGAACCGGACCAATGACATGTTGTCTGTCTGTATTGCAATTGTCCCTAGACGAAGAGAGTCCTGAAAATATTGCAGTGCTAGAAGTACTGCTCTCATCTCCAGGACATTGATATGCAGATGTGATTCTTGATCTGTCCGTGTGCCTTGGGCAGTCTTTCCCTGAAAAGCCCCCCCCCCCCACCCTATCAGGGAAGCGTCCATGGTAACAGTGGCAACTGGATGGGGTAGCATGAAAGGACATCCTATTGTGACATGAAGAGATGTCAACCACCACTGAAGATCCTTCTTGCAGGAATTCGTTATCAGGATCGTGTGATTCATTGGAAGCTCTTGGTAAGACCATTGTGTGAACAGAAGCCATTGAAGGATTCTCATATGCATCTTTGCTAACAGCATTGCCAAGACTGCTGCTGCCATCAATCCTAGTACTTTCAATACCTCTGCAGCTGGGGCTCTGTTCTTTGATATCAAGGACGTGATGTGTTGGCGAAGAATACAAATCCTTTCTGGTGGAAGACTAAGAGTGGTGTCTAATTCTGTCCCTATAAAAATGATATGCTGTGATGGCAACAAGGCAGATTTTTCAAAGCTGACTGTAATGCCTAGCTGATCGAAGACGGTCAGAGTAGCCTCTCTCGCTTGAAGAAGTTGATGCCTGGTGGTGGAGGTAAGGAGCCAATCATCCAAGTATGGAAACACCTGGAATCCTAGACGCCTCCGGTGAGCCGTGACTACTGCCATACACTTGGTGAACACTCTTGAGGGCTATAGTGAGACCAAAGGGCAGAGCTCGGAACTGATAATGATTGACTCTCAGCCGGAAACACAGGTGATCCCTGGATGGCCTGGCCATATTTATGTGGTAGTACGCATCCTTGAGATCAATCGAGCACATCCAATTGTCCTTCCCTAAAAAGGGAAATATGGACGGTAGTGTGACCATTCGAAACTTCTCTTTCCTCACAAATTGGTTGAGTCTGCCGAGATCCAAAATTGGTCTCCAGTCCCCTGTTTTCTTTGGAATCAAAAAGAATCTTGAGTAAGTTCCGAATCCCGTTTGGTCTGCCGGGACTGGCTGGATGACTCTTTTTCTAGCAATCGGTGTACCTCTATTGTTGCTTGTTCCCTGTGACTGGGTGGAACGTCCGGGGGGTTTTTTTTGACGGGAAGGGGCTGGGTGGAGAACAGTATGAAATGCCATCTGGAAATGATACTTTGTACCCAAATGTCATTTGTTATATCTAGCCAGGCTTCTGGGTACAATGACAAGTGACCCCCGACTGTCTCCAGAGTAGGACAGTCGGGCCTCCCTTTAGGAGCACTGGTAGGACTGACCAGAGAAGTGATCTGTCACCCTGGTGTTGCGGATCCCCTCTGCCATGAGGGCAGCGTCTTCTATTGTAACCCCCTCCTCTGCCTCTGGAGGGGGGCTCTCCACATGTGCCTTGAAAGGCTCCTTGGGATTTCTGGAACCACATCTTTCCTCCCATCTGACCTTTAGGAAAGGGTTGAGTGGGGGTGGAAAAATGGACTCAGACGGCAGACAGGGTCTTTCCTTCTTGTTCACACCTGGTCAAAGTCTCCTTCACCTTTGGCCCAAACAAGGAGGAGCCGTCAAATGGGGTATTCGTAAAGGAAGACTTTAAGGGTTCCGCGAAGGAACAGAGTCGCATCCAGGCATGCCTACAAACAGCAATTCCTATACCTGCAGCTCTACTCGAACCATCAGCTGTGTACGATACGAGACGCATGGACGAGTTAACTATCGAATTAAGAGTAGCGAGCTGGGTGGCAACTTGTCGGATACACTCGTAGCTACAGCACCCTGAAGAGTATCTCCCAACTCCTTAAGGATATCTCTCTGCAGTCTGGTAAAATGGGTCAAGTAGTTCAGTGATCTGAGTGAGAAAGTCGCTTAACTAAATATGCATTTCCCATGTCTATCCATGATCCTAGATTCACTGTTAGGAGGATGGATAGACGAGGAAGTCTCCGATATTTCCTTCTTGGTGGCTGCCGCCACCACCATGGCATCAACAGGGACTCCCTTGGTCAAAAAGGACTTATCCACGGGGGCAGAAATAAACTTATTAGGCCACCTAGGAAGAGGTTCCACAGATTCTGGTGACTCCCACGCCCTACAAGAGACCAGATCCATAAGCTCATCGTAAGGCGGAGACACACAAGAGGTGGAAGGTTGAGACCCGAACACCTTCAGGAGAACTGACTCGTGCTCAGTAGGGTTCTTGGACTGCCAATCACCCCTCTGCCTAATAATTTCAAGAGTCTCCACAAAGGAGATGTCCTCAGAGGAGGATCTAGGGGACCCTTCCGATTCATCCAAGTCGGTGTCTGATGTTAGAGACTTCTGTGGGGAGTCCAAATGCCTTCTCTTGCATAATCTCTTCCTGGGGACTTCTTCAGTGGGAACTTCTGGAGAGGTCTCAGAAGAGCAGGGAGCGCCCTGTGGGGCTACCTGTGGCTCTGGGTCTCTACGCTTGGGATGACCGGAGGAAACAGAAACTGACACAGGCACTTTAGGGGAGGAAGAGGCCAGACCTTGAGATGAGGAAGTCTTCGAATGCACCACGGCTCCGATGAGGAGCAGTCAGATCAGGAGCCGCGATCCTCTCCCACACCGAAGCCATGGGCTCTGAGCCTGAGGTAGGAGCCAAGCTCACCAGAGCCAAAGCCCCAAGAGGAAGAGTCGGCACCGACAAGTCGGTGCGACTATCCTCCCCGAACCAGACCGGAGAGTGTCGGCTCCTAGGATCCCCGGTCGACACCAAGAACGTCCGAGCAGATGGAGCCAACAACACTGGAGCAGGTGTCAGCTCCAAGGGATCCACAATCATCAGGTCAGCCTCCTCCAGCTCCGAAGGTTCGGTATGGCTTGGAGGAGGAGCAGGCAATTCAGGAATAGTGGTCTTCGGCTAAGACGGTTGGGTCTGAGCCGACAGCAATTTAGCTAGGCCTGGTGCCTTTAAGAGTTTCTGAACCAGCCGGTCCATATCCAGATCAAACAGGCTGACTGAAGACCTGGAGGTGTGAATAGATGGAGCCGATTGGAGCAGTAGAGAGGGAGGTTTTTCGGCAACTTGTTGCAGAGCAGTGTCCCGGTTCCGAAAAGAACAGACTGTCGGCTCCGAAGTCAGTGGAGCCAAAGTCACAACACTTTCTGACTTTCTTCCTTTCTTTGTCCTGGATTCTGAGGAAGATTTGGACGATTTGCTGGCCCCATCCTGGTCAGACAATGCCTCTGAGAAAGGGTGTTTGATAATACCCCTGCCAATTAACTTACTCTTTTTTTCTGCAAGCACTCTAGTAGAAAAGGAGTGGCAGATACTACATGACTCCTGCAGGTGCACCTCACCCAAACAGTATACTGGGCATACATAACGGACATCTTTTGTTCGCAGTCTGGGCATTTTTTAAACCCAGACTTTGGATGTTTTTCCTTCTCTTTAGACATAGTACTAACTACTATTCACAAAATCAAAAAAGAGAAAAAAAAACACACTATTTAACTATATAAAAGATAGTTAAAGTTAGAGAGGATTAATCTAATTAACTACACACAGTACACAGCCCAAAAAGGCAACTAGCAACAAAACAATTTAGCTATATAAAGTTAGAGAGGATTATAGCAATCCGATATCAAAAAGCCCAAAATTGCAACTCTATCTAACAACTATATGAAAAGGCCCAAGGCCAAAAGGCCGAAGGCAATCAGAAGATTTTTACCGGGAAAGGGGAGAAAAACAGAAAACAACTGCTAACTAGATAATATTATATAGTTATAATAGTAAAATATACAAAATTGAAATAGAAAACTTGCTGAAAGTCGAAAACTCGCAATAATAGTCTCGAGCAACGCTGGAAACCAAGAGATCCATGCCGTGGCAAACTAGATCTGAGGTAATTCCAGCAGTGCATTGTGGGATAAGGGGTTGGGTCTCGAGCTACTGGAAAACTTTGAGCTTGCTAGTCGGCCGTGTCGGAACTGAGGTTTGACTCCGAACCCATCAGTGAAGAATGAACGGTACGACTGAACAACTTCACATTACTGGACTCAGAAACTAATTTTGGAAGAAAGCAGGGGGTTTTGTTCTTAGTTGTAATCTGTCTTTATGGAAGATTAAATAGGGTGATCTGCATGATAAGGCCTGTAACTCAAAAACTCTCCTTGCAGAGGTGATGGCCACAAGAAATAAAGTCTTCCAGGATAAAAATTTCAAATGACAAGATGCTGCCTGTTCAAAGGGGGTTTGTGTTAATGCCTGGAGAACTGCAGTTAAATCCCATGTTGAGACTGGTTCTTTAAAAGGGGGTCTCAGTAAGAACAAACCTTTCAAGAATGCTTTGGAAAGTTTATGAGACATTATTGACGAGTTGTCGTCACCAGTATGAAAATTCAATATTGCTGCTAGGTGAACCTTTATACTGGAAGCAGAGGAACCAGATTCAAAAAGAGTATAAGAAGTCTAGTATTTGTTCAATTGGGACAGTAAAGGGATCCAGTCCTTTATCCAAAGCCCATATGATAATTTTTTTCCACTGCATAGTTAAAGTTCCCTAGTCATAGGTTTGTGCTGTGCAATAATAATAATACATTGCATGGGCAATGAAAGAGAGGGATGCCTGGCAATCATGGGAATTGGAGAAGCCATACAGTCAACCTGAGGTGCTGTAAATTTGGGTGAACCATGCCGTCTGGGTGAGTTAGCAGAACTTGAACTGGGTTCAGACTCCATGGATTCTGTAACAGGCGAGGCCAAAAGAAGGGAAACCACACTTGACGAGGCCACAATGGGGCACGAGGCCACAATGGGGCAATGAGGATTATGGTATTCTTCGTTTTTCTGCTTTCCTTCAGGAATTGTGAAATTAGAGGAATGGAGGAAAAGCATACAATAGACCAGGAGGCCAACTGTGGAGAAGAGCGTCCCTGGGTGATTTCCCCTGGTGGGGGGGGATTAGGGCAAAGTAACTTCTGCATTTGTTGTTCAGGGGAAAAGTGAATAGGTCGCAGCAAGGTTGGCCCAATCGGCAGAAAATCCTGTCTGCCACTACAGGGTTCAGAGACCACTTGTGAGGCATGAGAATAGTTCTGCTCAATTTGTCTGCTATCACATTGGAACTTCTCAGAATGTGCATTGCTCTCAAAAAGCGGTTGGAAGAAATCTTCCACTGTCAAACTCTGAGTGCCTCTCAACATAGTAGATACAATTTGGTTCCCCCTTGTTTGTTGATATACCAGACCACTGACATATTGTCTGTCTGAACTGCAACTGTTCCTAGAGGAAGGGTATCCTGGAATGCTTGCAGCGCTAGCAGCACTGCCCTTATCTCTAGAACACTGATGTGCAAGTTGGCCTCTAGTTGGGGCCATGTGCCTTGAACTCTCTTCCCCAGATAATGCCCCCCCACCCCCCACCCTATCTGGGAAGCATCCGTGGTCACTATGGTTTTGGGCTGGGGAAGAATAAATTGTCAGCCCAGGAGAATCTGATCAGAGTGAAGTCACCATTTGAGGTCTTGTTTGCAATGGTTGGTGATGAAGATTTGGTAAGACATTGGTTGGTGAATTAGAGACCATTGTGTTGCTAGCAACCACTGCAGTATTCACATGTGAAACCTTGCTAGAGGAACCAGAGTAACTGAGGTAGCCATCTAACGTAAGGTTTGAAGTACCAGTCTTGCTGGGACTCTGTCGCTTTGGAGGATCTGTCTGACTAGAGCCCTGATGCTTAGTAGTCTCTCTGGAGGAAGGAAAGCTATTCCTGAGACCGTATTTAGATGCACCCCTATGAAATCTAGTTGTTGTGTAGGTTGCAGCTTGGATTTCTCGAAATTTACTGAAATGTCTAGGGATGTGCAAACAGACATGGTGTAGTCTCTTGCCAGTACTAAGTGATGCCTGGTGGTAGCACTAAGGAGTCATTCGTTGAGATATGGAAAGACTCGAAAACCTTACAGTCTGAGGTGAGCTACAACCACGGTCATGCATTTGGTAAACACCCTGGGGGCTGTGGTGAGTCCAAAGGGTAGTGCTCTGAATTGACAGTGACTGGCTCCTAGCCAGAAGCGTTGAAACTTTCTGGAGCTTTTGTCCATTTTTATGTGGTAATATGCATCCTTGAGGTCTATAGAGCACATCCAGTCACCTTTTTCCAAGAAAGGAAATATGTTTTGAACTGAGACCATCCAGAACTTGGTTTGGTGGACCGATTTGTTGAATTGGCTGAGATCCAAAATGGGTCTCCAGTCCCCGGTTTTCTTTGGCACTAAAAAGAATCTTGAGTAAATTCCGTATCCTGCTTGGTCTGGTGGGACTTCTTGGATGACTTTTTTCAAGCGGTTATTGAATTTCTAAGACTGCTGCCTACCTTTGATTGGGTGGGACATCTGGGATTTTTTTGTTTGGTTTGGGATTTGTAAACAAATGGATCTGGTAACCTCTGAATATTATTCCCTGCACCCATTTGTCCGAAGTTATTAATTTCCAGGCCGGTAGGTGCAGGGATAATCATCCCCCAACTGCCTTCAGAGGAGGGCAATCAGGCATCCGTTCAGGGATGCTGATAGGAAGTACCAGAGAAAGATTCTCTGGACCCCTGATTCTGCGGTCCATTCCTGCCACTGGGGTGGTGTCTTACATTGTTTCCGCCTCTGCCCCGGGGGAAATCTTTGCCTCGTGAGTCATAGAAAGGCCCTTTGGATTTCTTAAACCATAGTCTTCCACTCCTCTGATTCCTTGATTAAGGTTGTTGAGAGGAAGAGAAATGTATGTCCACGGCAGATAGGATCTTACCATCCTGCTCACATCTGGAAAGAGTTTCTTTAACTTTTAGGCTGAAAAGGGTGGATCCGTCAAAGGGAGCATTGACGAATGATGCTTTGAATGGCTCCGCAAAGTCGGATAAGCGCATCCAGGAGTGCCTTCTGATGTCTACACCTGGACATCCCTTCAGCAACATGTACTATGAGCCTCGTGGATGAGTTAGTGATGGATTCTAGGATTGCAAGCTGGGAGGAAACTTTATCCTGAACCTCCTCAGCTATTGCACCTGACAGAATATTTGAAAGTTCTTTAATCAAATCTCTTTGTAATCTGGTAAAGTGTGCCATATAATTCAAGGACCTCAGAGCAAAGGTCGTTAAAGCATAAACATGTTTCCTAAATCTATCCAATGTTCTGGACTCCTTATTAGGAGGATGGATAATATGACTCTTCTCAAGTTCTCTCTTGGTGGCTGCTGCTACCACCATGGTGTCAACAGGGATACCTTTTGACCAATGTGGTCTATCTTTAGGTGCAGATAAAATATGATCCAGCCTCTTCGGGATAGGCTCTATGGTGCCAGGTATCTTCCATGCCTGCTGAGCAATCAGCTTGACGAGATCGTCAGCAGGTGGAGAAATCCAAGAAGTGGAGGGTTGGGCATGAAAAGCCTGTAGGTATACTGACTCCGCTGTGGAAGGCTGGGTGAACAACCAGCCATCCCTCTGCTTAAGGATTTCAAGGATGTCCCCAAAGGAAACATCTTCAGAGGGTGACTTAGGGGAGCCTTCCTCTTCATCGAAGTCAGTATCCTCCATCTAAGACTCTTCCGGGGAGGCTAGGTCCTTCCTCTTGCACTTCATCTTCACAAGGATGTCCTCGGGGAGGATGTTCCGGGGAAGTTTCCAAAGAAGTGACCACCAAAGTGGGTGTCACCTGGGACTTTTGTGTCCTCTGTCTGGGGGAGGAGGTCAGTGGTAGCTCCAGCTGAGAGGAAGGCGAAGAGATCTGTCCCACCATGGAAGGCAGAGACTGGGAATCCCTGAAGGACAAAGCCTTCTCTATCATTCGGAAAGCAGGTCCTCCAGTAGAGGGGTGGGAGCCCGGAAGCAAAAAGGACTGCTTCAGAACAGAGGTCATACCCCACACAGAGGAGACCACCCCCACATCTGGACCCTGGATCTGAACTACAAGGGCCAACACTCCAAGAGGCATGGATGGCTCAGACGGAACCGAAAGGGTACCATGCATTTCGGAACTGACCAGCGAGTCCCGACCCTGGGAGTCCTCCGGTGCAGAAGACCAAGAAATACTCAAGGTGGTTGTCAGAACCAAAGATGGACATGCTATTGGAACCGACTCAATCGGAGCCGGAATTGTCAGAACGGAGGACTTCAAGGGCTCTGGTAGAGTTGGAGTAGGAGTGTATGTAAGTGACACAGAATGTGCAGTCTCAATGCCGGATTGGCTCAGAACTGAGGGTAGTCCTCTTGCCACAAGGAGCTGATCCACTAACCTCATGATGTCCTGCTCAGATAGGCTCTTAGTAGACCTCACCAATAAGGTGGAAGGAGACCTAGATTGTCTGACTTTCACAAAAGGAATGTCTCTGAAGGGGTCCACAGAAGGTGAATAAGTGGTTCATGGAGGTGACAGCAATTTTGTTATCTTCAGAACAGAGGGGTCTGTCGGAGCCGATATAGAGATATCGATCGGCTCCAAAAGTGGTTTAGTCAATTGTGTCAGGTCTCCCGAGCCGAAGAACTTTTCAGTGCCGAGGAAATTTTTGGTATCTTTTTAGTCGGTTCCGAGGAACTTGGAGCCAAGGATGCTCTCTTCTTAGAATCTTAGAACTGTGGGGAGAAGTTTCAGCTTCCCAAGTTTTTTCCTTAGAACCAGAAACAGCCTAGTCAAAAGAAGATTTCAAAAGGCCTTTCAAGACCAACTTGTTGTTTCTCTCAAAGTGTGAGATGAAAAGCTGTGGCAAATCTCACAATTCTCCTGCAAATGAATTTTTCCTAAGCAATAAACACATAAGGTGTGCCCACCAGAACTGGGCATTTTACCCTCACATTTCTTGCATCTCTTAAAACCTGAAGTGCCCTTAGGTTTTAGAGGGAGACTGTTTTTCATCCGCTATTATCCAAGTACAGAGGATTTTAGAAAAGATTTTTTTTTTTTGTAATAGAAGGAAGAAACAGAAGAGAAAAGAAAATTACCAACGATGGTAATCAGAATACCATAAAAGATATAGCAGAAAAAATTGCCAACAATGGTAAGAGAAAAATATACCATACGGTAATAGTGTTATAAGACTATAGAACATATACAAAGGAAGAGGAGTGGGTAGAAAGTATTAACGTCAAGGTACAAGCAAAATTTTTTGAAGAAAAAAAGACTACTTACAATAATAGCCAAGGCTCGAGAGATGAGGAAAAGTGCACCTGGTCTGCAAAGCGGCAAGCGAGATCTGAGGTAATCCCTGTGAGGAGCATGGAAAATAAGGGCAGAGTCAGTTTCTAGGGTTCGGAACCAAACCCACCGTCAAGGATTAGGTGAAGATTAACAACATCAGATAGTCTGTTCTGACACAAGCGCGGTCTGTTAATATCTTACAAGAAATGAACACTTAATCAAAAGATCGGAAAGATTTAGTTCTGTCAAGATAGTACCAGAGTTCTCTTTGGACATCAAAGGTATGGTGTATCCTTTCTCCCTCATTTTTAGGTTCAGGAAAGAAAATGGGGATATGGATATATTGCATTTACGTAAACCTGGATACCACTTTAGCTATACAAGAAGTATTGGTTCACAAAGAAATCCTGTCTCTGTGGAAAATAAGATAGTGTTGACACCATAAGACTTTGCAACACAGATGCCCTTTTTTGCAGAGATCAGAGCAATCAGTAAAACTGTTTTCCATGTTAAGAATCTCAAGTTAGCCAGATTAGCAGGTTTACATGGAGCAAGTGTTAGCTTCTATAACACAAAATTAAGATACCAGGAGGGGTCACAAGTTATCCTGGAGGCCTCTTAGGCAAAACCCCTTTCAAGAACATTTTGACATGAGACTGCATTAAAAGAGGGGGATCCATGGGCAAACATACTGAAATGGCCAAAAAATTAACATTGATAGAGGAATAAGAAAGGCCATAGGATATTAACTCACATAAATATCATAAAACTAGAGAACAACTAGGTTGTTGACATCTACTTTCCATTTACTAATGTACGATTTTCTAGTATCAGGCTTTCTTACCTCCATTAGCACCTGCTGCATACCCTAGAAAACAAATGTCTAAAAGGAATTAAGATCTTATCATGTAGGCAGTCAATTGAAAATGACTGATGCTATCATCTATCAAACACCTCTGTTCTTTAGCAAGTAGATTCACTCTGTCCTGTGAGAAAGCTTGTGGTAACTGCCTCTGGCCATTTCCAAAAGAAAGGAGAACTCCAGTTACCTGGGCCAGAAGGGGGTTACCACAATGATCTTGGGGGGGTAATTCCTTCCGAAGTACCCTGGATATTAGTGGAAAAGCATACAGGAACATTCCTGTCCAAGGAAAAGAAAAGACATCTGTCTTGCAGGCCTTCTTGCATGGAGTCCTGGAACAAAATCTTGCCAGTTGATTGTTCATACAGGAGGCAAACTCCCCACAGATGGATTAAATTTTCAAAGATGCCCAGATCTCATTTTCATTTGTGAGGGTCTGTCCTGACCTTACTGAGTTTGTCCGCCACACAGTTTTGTTCTGATGGAATGTAAGCTGCCTGTAGAGTGACATTATACCATTAAGCTATATCCCAAGCTAACATGGCTGGTCTCCAAAGGTGGTACGACCTGATTCCCCCTTGATTGTTGATGTACCACATGACTGTGGTATTGTCTGTAACCACTTGAAGAGGTCTCTGGGACCAACGATGGTTCAGAGAGTTAAGTGCCTTGATCAGGGCAAGCAACTCAGATATTTATCTATGTGCATCTGTCCTTGTTGTCCCACACCCTCCTGCACTTTTACCCTTCCTGAAATTGCTCTCCCAACAAATTCCAAAGAGTCTGTGGTGATTGATTGCTTTGGAACAGGGAGGGAGAATAGGAGACTGGGATGTAAGGATATCTGTTGTCTCCAACAGAAAATGTCTCTTCTGACAAGCCCTAGTATAAAAGGTGTTGTTGCTGGGACCAAAGAGATTTCAGATACCACTTTCTTATATGAAGTCTTGCTAGGGGTATCATGAAACTAATAGATGCCATGAAACCCAAAATCCTGAGGTATTCCCCTGCAGTGACCAATGTTTGAGTGGAACACATTAGAACTAGATCTAAATAAAGATCTATTTTTCCTGAGGAAGAAAAGCTCTTTGAACTGAGGTGTATAGTGAACATCCCAGGAACACAATCTTATGTGAGGGAGTCAAGAAAGGCTTTTGAATCTTTTGTATTCCCAGCTTGTGTAAGAAATCTCTCACCCAAGCAGGAGAGATTTTTGACAATTTGAAAAAGACTGCAAAGATAAGCAAATCATCTAAATATGGAAAAATGTGGATACCTGTAGCCTGCAATGAGGTATATCTAGAGCTAGATACTTTGTCAACACTCTTGGTGTAGTGGATAGTCCAAAGGGTAAAGCAGAAAACTGATAATGTGCTCCAGACACACAAAATCTTAAAAAACATGGGAGATTCAGACTTTCTGGAAGAAACCAGGGGGCCAGGGTGGGAGGGAGTCAACGTCTCTTAAATAGTTATTCAGACTTCTCAGACTGTCCTTGGTTTTGGGAGGCTCGAGACTTGTTTTTGGAAAGCTATTTCTTCTTAAAGATCTTTTTATCTGAATTTTGAGACTGTTTATTCTGTTTTTGCCAACAATGGATGAAAAATTAGAAAATCCCTAGGACAATTTAGAAAAGGAGGGCTGAAAAATATTGGAGATTCACTGGATCACTTTGCCCCTTTCATTTTGATCACCTCTGTGGCACAGGGTCCAAACACTAAATCTCTATTCATGAGAAAACTTAACTTCTCTTTTTTAACATCAACTGGAAGGTTCCGAGAATACAGCCATGCAAACTGCTCAAAACAGCGCCAGTGGTCATAGTCCTGGAAAAAAAAGAATCAACAGTCATACACACAGTCTGAAAACTAAGAGTAGGGACCTGTGCAATAAACTTTTGTAATTTAGGAGAACAAGCTTTAACACGAGCCTGACAATTCAAAATTCTGAAAATTAAAGTTGCAGAAGTATATACTTTTTCCCATACCTATCAATAATTTCCCATATTTATTAGAAACAGTAGGATTTAAATTAACTAAGTGCTTCATAGCAGTGGGATTAATTAAAGCTATAGCTGCTGGGTCAGGTCTGACAATAGTGTATAAAAGTTAGAATGATGACAAACTCCACATATCCTATCTGTCTTCTTAGTGGCAGCTGGTTGACTATCAGAAACATTGCAGGCACTGACACACACATTCTCTAAAGCAGACAGAACAGAAGGAATGGGTGTTAGAAAAGGATTTTCCAGAACCTATCAACTCATAGTATTTCCTGAGGGACTGAAAAACCTCAGTGTTCACCCCACTGAAAACTCTGGAACATGCTAGCAATAGTCTCAGAGAAAGAGAACCCCCCCCCCCACAAGAATCATCAGAAAATTATCTCTCCTCTGAATCTGAATAAGAAATCTGAGTAAAAAAAAATTGTATCCATCCTTGCATCTTTCTTTTCCGATTCAGAATCTTGAATCTCTTCAGGAAAAGAGGAATCTCACTTTTTATTACCAGAAACTAGTTTACAAGACGGATAAAGAGCTTAAATTAAACACTGAGCCAAGCCCAATAAACTACTCTTATCCAAAGAAATTCGGAAAGGAGCAGATATGTGCTTAGTTTTCAGTTTCTTTTTTGACAGGATAAAAAGCAGCAAATGCCAGTAAGCATTACCAGTCCACAAAAGTTACTTTAACAGAAAACCAAAACACGTAAAAAACACTTTAAAACACTAAACCAGCTCCACAAAAGAAAAATAAACAATTTCTCCACAGAAAAAAAAAATGTTTTCAGTTATTTTTCACTACTTTTAAACTGACAGAAAAAAACAAGTGCCTTGTTTAAAAAAGTATGTTACAGTCTCAAGACAGTCCATTAAAATACACCACTCCAGGCTTTAAAATAAAATGTTCCCGAAGAGTAAAATAATAAAATATCAACAAAATTAAGAAAATGTAAGTTTTTTCCCCCACAAAGGGAATTTATCTGCCCAGCAAAAGAAAACACAAACTAGACTGTCAAGTCCTTGAAAGCCTCAGAGGATTATATTACTCCTTGGTGTCAGTAAAGCTCTGGAGGGCTTTGCGCCCAAACTTGTGTTTTAGTCTGCTCAACTCAAGCTGCTTGACATCTGGACATGTGGAAGGTGCCCTGAAACTTTGGAAGCTGACCAGTTGTTATATCCTTGGCAGGATATAACTCATACAGCTAAGGCTACTGCAGCAGTGATCAATATGATGGGCATCTGTATTTGTCTATTCATCAATCTTTATATAAACTTTTTCATGATTCTATGTTTAGGAGTAACTATCTAAATGCCTTTAGTGTTACAGCTATTGCTACTCTTTATACTATTTGTCAGTGTCTATGTGAAGCTTTTCGATCCAGTCATCTGTTTACACAGGACAATGTAGAGTCAGCCTATCCCAGTAAACAAATGAAATAAATAAATAAATGCATGCATACATACATTTATAAACACAAACAGCTAAAAAGGGTACAACTTGCTCAGTGTTTAATTCTACTAGGCATCCCAAAATATAGTACTTGGCATAAGCATGAGAAAGTGTCACTAAGCTTAATAGTGCTAGCAAAAAGGCCAACCGTCTCTCCAGCAATCTAGGATATATATCTTTCTTCTATTTTACTGAGAGACTATTCCACAGAATTGATTAAATTAGTAGAGAAAAATAGATCAAAGTTTCAGAGTAAATGACTGTTCATGGCTTTTATTTGAGGAGCAAAGCTCAACCCAAATGCATCTCATACACAGGATTAAGGCTGAAAGGCCATAACTTGCAACATCTAATAATTATCATGGAATGTGACACATTGTAGTTTCTTATAAATAAGTTGGGTTCTGTGCCTACTTGCAAGTATTTACATGATAATGATGGTTAAACTCTCTCTGACACAGTAGATTCAGTGTTAGTGAAATAGAAAGTTTGCATTGTCACACTAACCCTGAATGTATACAGTTGCTGGTTTCCTATAGTTTGAATGTGAGCAAAACTGTTCATGTCTGTTCATCAAATTAAGTGTTGTCTGCATGCCTGAGAAATGTAAATCTGAATAAGAAGACTTTCTGTGCCTGATATCACCTGACACAAATAGTCCATGGAAGAGGTTGTTTGCTCCTTAGCATAAGTAACTACGAGACTTAGCTTACAACCATGAGAACCAGCACCTTGAGCCAATGATATACTGCCAGAAGAGATGAAACTGTCTTGCACAGACTGCATTTTTATTTGAAGCAAGTTTTTCCCTTCATATTGTATCTAAACTGAAATTGAGCAGCTGTGTAGGTTGTAGATATGACTTTTACAGATTCAGCATTACTCCCAGAGAACTGAACAACTTGAACAGAGACCACGCTCACTGATACTACATGTTGAACAAATGGGGCAGCTGGAGCCAGTCTTCTGAGTATGGGAACACTTTGGATCTCTGCAGTCTCGGGTGAGCACCAATCACAAACAAGCATTTGGTAAAACATCATGGGGACTTGAGGTGAAGCCAAATGGTGAAATTCAGAACTGAAAGTAACTGACTGAAGTAGAGATAAACTCCTGGATTCCTCTGCAGTTTTGATACACAGTAAGCGTCCTGAAGGTTCAAACAGCATACCCAGTCTCCTTCTGCTAGATGGGGAAATACTGCACTGAAACAATGCAAAACGTTTTTCTGAAGATGAAGGAGTTTAGTCTGCTTATACTCAAGAATGCCATTTGGCCCAGTGTGTATTTTTTAGAACTTTGAGTACTATCTGGCTCCTTTCTAATCTGAAGGAAATACTCGGATAGCTCTTTTGATGAACAGAATGAAATACTCCATCTGCAGTTCTTCTTCAGCAGAGTAGGATGTTCATCAGGAATCACAATAAAATTAATTTTGTAACAGCTAGACATGATTGCTTTGATCCATCAGTCTTTTATTACAGTTCTGTATGCTGAGAGATAGAGGAGTAGATGCCACCGATGAACTTCAAAGGGTTATGACCAGGCAACTCCCCAGGGCTGCTAATGCCAACTTATGGGAGAGTTTAGTGCTTCCTGAAGACTGCCAAAAACTCCATCCTCAGGATCCATGGCCTATGTCAAAACGACTGACAGAATTCTTTCCAGACTGTTGCTTTTGTGGTTGTTTTCTATGCCTACACCCTGTTTTTAAGGGCTCATATATACTGTGGAGAAGAGGCAATGAGGTGATTTGTACTAGAATGCACCAGCTACAGAAGTCTTAACAGCTTTCTCCACATTTTCCTTGTGTGCCTTAACTTCGGCTTTAATAATGTCAGTCTTCAAAAGGAGGCATTCAAAAAGAATGCCTTGAACCTGGTTCTGTGTCACACAGGAATGGAGCCCTGACTGTGACCAAGATGACCAGAGTTTGATTAGATGCTTAGGCAGTGGAAAAAGCAATGTAAACCATAGAAATGAGTGGCTCATCTGGCCAGAAAAGGGAACCATGGCCATTCTGCTTGTGACTATGTGCCTTCCAGTGGGAGGTGTACAGTGCAACCTTATTTCTTTTTTATTTATTTTATTTTTTTTTTTAGACAAGAAATATCTTTATTGAATCATCACTTAAGACAAAGGCAATCATACATTTATAGAAATGAAGAGACAATACTGATATATTTTCAGCTGCAAACATGATACATCACTTATAATCTATACTGTTATTGTTAGTCAAACATTACATATTTCATTGAATTCTTGCCTTCCCTTAAACCTCATTCTTCCTCTACAACATTATTCTGCATGTATTGTTCCCACTATTCCCATTTTTCCATGTAATTTGCTCCTACCTTTTTCTAAAGCTCGCACTTGCAGTTCTTTTATCTCTGTTACTATATCACTACTTCTAGTACAGTTGGTTTAGACTTTGATTTCCATTTTCTATTAACTGCTGATTCTTCCAGAAGAACACGGCAGTTTCGGATTACCGGATTTGAAGGGGTATTTCAGACCAACACATTTAAGGCTCCTATACATAGCACAAGCAGAAAACTATAATTCAAAGTGGAAAGGGATGATGATGAAACAAGGAGAGACTGGGATTTTGGGTGCAGACCTTTAAGGAGAATAACAATAATAAGACAGAATAAAGTAGTAGCAGAAAGTTGGCTAAGCCAACATGGGAATGGAGAAAGGAGATTCTGCCAATAGGGATGACTGCAATTAGGAATACAGACAATAGGCAAGAGGGAGATGGAATTTATTGGAGAAAACTAGCAAAAGAACCAAGGTATTGGGTGCAAATAACTAGAGAGGAAAAGTAATAGAATTGGAAGACTGTCTAAAGAGGGCTGAATTTGGAGTTTGGACTGTCTAAAGAGGGTACAGTTTGGGGGCAAGTAAGGGACATATACAAAAAGACTATAGTGCACAGAATTAGTACCGGATTTGTGGAGAATGGGGGTAAACAATGTGTTGTTAGGTAAGCACAAAAAAAGCTAGAGGTTAAGTTGGAATATGCAGACATGGGTATGAGAACTCCATACAGAAATGTTTTAGAAGAGGATTGTAGTTTATTAGCTGGAATGCCAATAGGAAGATATGATAGTGAGGACAACAAGGGTTGTTGCCTGGTTGGATGTCAGACGACAGAACAGTAACTATTACTAAAGCAGCTACATATTAAAGCTGAGAGAAGAAATTTAGAACAAATCACTGGCTAGGGATCATTTTAGTGCAGACAGGAGCTTAATTTTAGGAGGATGTAGGAGAAGGAATTTAGAAAAGAACAGGAGACACTGTGCTTGATTGTCAGTGGGCAATGAGGCAGAATGACTTAGGAAAATAAACCAAGATTTACATCTTTGAATGGCCAGCAAGATCATAGTTAAGGTCTGAAAGCATAACTCCTGAGCAATTAAACTGACATTATTTGAAAGACTTTCCCCCCATGCTGTATCTATATCATGTTTTCAAATGGCTGGATATTTTGATATTTTAGAATGCAGTGCTATCAATGCAAGTGGTGAAAGGGTTGATCAACCAACATGTAAATGTATTTGAAAGGTTAGACAGTTTCTATGGGTTCAGAAGAAACAGACTTCAAGTTTCAGCTTCTTTCATATGATCACCAATTTGGTTTTGTTAGCATTTATAAAATGATGCCTAGCTATGAAATAGCTATGGAGAGCAATGAGAGTAGAGTTGATCTCAACGGAATGGCAGATGGGGACTGGCCCTTCAAAAAGACTACATCTTCTATGTAAACTGCATTCTCAGGTCTGTTGTTTTTCATCAAAGATCCAGAGAAAGCAGAGACAGACTCAGGAGGGGACAGAATCACAAGCAACAAATACCCATGAAGACAACTTCAGGGACTGCCTTTCCTCAATGGCTTTTAATATGTTATGTAATGTAGTGCAAATTAAATATTTACTGATAACGTGATCTGGTCAAAAACAGATTAAGTACTCAGCATGCTTGACAGTAATCAGAATTTTCTTGTCTAAACTGCATTTGGTGTCAACAGATGTCCTAGTAACAACTTTTTCAAAGGGCCTAGACCCAAAGTGAGAGGAATAGGGAAAGAAACAAAAGACAAGAAAAGTCAGAAACAGTTATAAACAGAAGTCTAACCAGAAACAAAACATAACAAAGCAAAAAAATTACACAGATGGCAGAACCACCATAAATATTGCTATTAAATTAAAAATACAGCCTGAGACTGGTTTGTTTCATTCAAAGCTATCGTGGGAAGGGGGAGAGCAGTAGCTAGGATTGGTATATTTTGGGAAGGGGAAGGAAGACCATAGTTGACAGTCAGGCAAAGTTTTATTCTGAACATTCCTGATACAGGAGGCATCAGTTTTAATTACTGTACATGGACCTCTTTGCTAAGAAAACAGCAGTTAGTTCTAAACAATACCTAATCCATACAGAAGGCCAAGTATGCTTTGTCATCGCACAAGTTCAGCAGTTCACTTATATGCTCATTTGGTAAAAGAAACAAATGTAAACAGTCTTCACTTTAAATTAGTTATTTATTGTGCACTGCACGGTATGTCCACAGCAATCCACAAGTCTGATTTTTCTGGCCTCACAAAGCCTTCTAAAATACCCCCTCTGTAAAGGTTGTCTCGTTCCTACCCAGTACCATCATTCAAAATTACATAAGCTTCCTCATATAACTGGCCCCCTCTTAAGTTAGAGAGAGGAAAGATGTTTTGAATTTCCCGGTATGTAGCTTCATTAAGTGGCATTTTCTTCCTATAACTCATACCAACTCCACAACCCACCAATGAACATGAATACAGTGACACTGTGGTATACACATTTCCTATGACTATCTCCCTACATGTCTCCATCAAACTTCTTGCCTTTTCCCATACAGTTAAATCCTTTCAGATAACATTCACTGTGTATAGTAGCTCAGAGATTCCACCACTTTCCTAAAGTGCAACAGTGGTTATTTATGTTTTACAATACAAATCATGCATCCAGTAGAGTCATAAAGTAATCAGCATCAGATCACCACAAATTAACCTACATGAAAGAGTCACTTGTATTAATCAAATACATTGTTCAGGCAGCATCTATGAAATGCTAAAAAAAAAGATCTTGCTAGAAAAGACTAGAATATCAATTCACAAATGAATGATACAAGATAACAATTAAAATATCAATTTCAGTATTAATAAACATATCTACAACCTTCATAGTGGATATAATGGCAAATACACAGAGAAAACTCACCAGTTTAGCTGGAGAAAGGTACTCATCCACAAGAATTTCAGAATCTTCTTTAGAGACTGGATTTGGATTTATCAAATCAAAATCCCCAA
Source organism: Protopterus annectens (assembly GCF_019279795.1). Taxonomy (NCBI): domain Eukaryota; kingdom Metazoa; phylum Chordata; order Ceratodontiformes; family Protopteridae; genus Protopterus; species Protopterus annectens. Next base: position 360,768,060 of record NC_056751.1, read on the forward strand.
GATCAGTTACTCGAATAGTTGCAGTACCTGGACGTGCAGTCTGAAATGCAGTCTGATGATGATACATTTCTGGAGTGTTCTGGAGTAGGATACATTGAACAAAACAGATGAATATAACCATTAAAAAGAAGTTAACAACACATGTTCAGTTTAAGTATGCACTAGAAATTGAAAGAAGGGTTAGCTATATGGTGCAACAATGCTGATCGTCTAAGTTATTAAGCATATACCAACTGGCCAGGTTTGCACTCTGAACCAGAATCAAAAGTGATGATGGCTGGCTTTGAAAGTAATAAAGAACAGACAAGGAATGCCCAGTTTCCTCATTCAATATGATAAAAAAATGCAGCAATGTACTGACACTATATCATCCACAGATAACCTGAGCAAAACAAACTTACTACTGTTTATCTTACTGGGTGATTCCATACTTGTAAGGCCCAAGAGGTTTTTGGTTTAACAGCATATGTCTTTACACTCAAGCCTCTATAGCCACTTTTATGAAATAGATGGACTCCGCTAAAGCAGCTGATTTTTGCTCATTATTCTAATCTCTAAAAAAGTTAAGCAATCGACTAATTTTCAAAAATATAAGTTAAGCTTTAGTGAGGCCTTATGCAGGGGATAACAGCTGGGATTTCCATTCACCACATTCTCAGCTAGACCGAGCCTAGAGTTTCCTCTAGTCCCTTTGTTTAGGAAAGCACACACACTGTTGGCTAGTACATGTTGTGACATCTCACTTCAGATAAGCAAGAGGTGTCCATTTAGTACGTTGCCTGACACCCATGCATTCAAACGGCGCAACCTGGAAGACAGATAAGATAAAACACAAGAATATAAAATGACCAACTTAGCTTACTAGAAAGTCCACAAAAAGAAGCTTACAAGAGAGATCATCCAAACCCAGGGAGACAGAAGTAACAAACATTTACTGTTGAATATCTCCAAGTAGATCAATAGATAGAGACAATAGGATTTCCAAGATGGGAGCGCACAGAGTAACAGTTCAGTTTCAGCTCTCACAGTATGAAAAGAAAAACTCAGAAAAGACAACCAGTGAATTTGTCTTTTTGGATAAATTTCAGTTACCAGCTAGCAAGTGTACTGCCTGTATGCCAGCAAAAAAGAAATTAAGTCAACCACAAAAGCTGAGGAGAAAACACTAGCTGGAAAGGATCCTGCCTGCAGCTGTTTAATAGAAAACAGTTCAAGGTTCAGCTTTGGTGCAAAGCAGGACTTCCAGTAATAGAGGAAAGAATAACTCAAATGTGCTCAAAGTCGATTAAAATAAATGAGGCACTAAATGAGTATATCAACTCAAACAACAAAAGGCTTACAAATGGAAGAAGCTTTAAACAGATACTCAGATGGGGTGATAACTGCAAAAATCAAAGGTCAACATGAAGAAAAAGCTGGCTGAGTATGAGGCTGCTCAAGAAGATAGGTTTCAAAAAAATGGTAGAATTACAGGACAGAGCATGTAGGGAAAACTTGAGATTTTCTACTACAGCAAAGAAACTGGAAGGAATAGAATGCATACATTTTATGAAAGCACACATAAGCAACTGGACTGGTATTCCACAGCAGGAATTGCTAATTGAAAGGGCACATCATGTGTCTGTTCTAAACCTGGTCATGAGAAAGCAGCCAAGACCTCTAATAGTAAAGATGCAATTTCTACCAGCAGAAAGAGTGGAGTCTACCAAGAATGTGGCAGAACAATGTACTTGAAGTTGGAGACAGCAGAGCATTTATGGAAAATTATTACTCACTGTATACCAGGCAGAAGAGGAATTAAATGTACTCCATCAATTGGGGAATGTCAAGAGACAGGTGTGAGATTCAAGCTGCTGTATCCAGCTATCTTCAGAATATTTTTTTGCTGGGCGGTCAAAGTAATTTTTTATACAGAATATGCTAAGCAGGAAATGCAAAAGTTTGTTCAACAAAGAATGAGCTATCAAACAAAAGGGAACCCTGCTTCTGGTTTTCTGATAATAAAGCTCATAGATGGACTATGACAGTGAAACCATTTTCAGTGTTCCAAAGAAAAATACTTGAGAGATAAAGAAAAGCACAGGAGAAGACTAGAAGAACCAGGAGTAGGTTAGAAATGAGTCATAGACTGGAGTTGGGAGATGGAGATCAACAGGAAGAAAACCAGCAACTTGGATATTAATTAATAAATGTATAATTACAAAGTGTCAATCACGGCTGTAAAATATGGCAGAACAAAAAAAAAACTGGAAATATTGGACTTTTTTGACTTTGTTAAACTTGAACGGGACTCCAAAGCATATGCCCTACTTCATGTCATTAATGTTTGGAAGAACTTTAAGGAGAAGGGAAGAGGAAGAAAAGAGTTAACTGTAAGTAAAACAATGTTTGCACTTAATAGTATTTTATTATAAAACATAACATATACTGCATGTTATATAGTAAATCATTTTCAGTTATTTTTGTGTCTTATAGGGATACTAAAGTAAACAAGAACATTTTCCCTTCTTTCTTTCTTTCTTGCTTCTTCTTTAGTTTTTAAGAAATAATGGGTAATGGTACTATAATGTAAAAAGAGAAGAAAGCCTGGAGAGAAGCATGTTTAAGATAATAGGCTGTAACCTTAGGTTTCTGAGGTGACAGATGGGTTCTAAAACTAAACAGACCATGATACAAGTAAAACTGATATGCTTTTTCTTACTTTTGCATACAGGACTGACTGGATTAAAGCCTTTGGCTTGATCTAACAAGTTTAAATGGGAGAAAGTAAATAAAATAACACTAAAAATAATGAAAAGTTTTCCTTTAGCAAATAAATGTTCACAGTGCAACACGAGAAGCTTGCAGATGAAGGCAACTGTGTATCGAGTTCTCGTGTCTCTATGGAGACAAGATATGAGGGTAATTAAACAGAATACATTTTCTTTCAATGGCTACAACATACAGTTTTCTGAAAGCATTCAAGTTGTTTTCTACATCTGGGAGAGAAATAAAGATAAGATAAAAACAGACGGCACTTGGTACAAGTAGAAGCAAAGGCAGTATCATGCATCTTAGCATAGACAACCTTAATTATAGGTCAATTAAAGCTTCTAAGTGTAGATGTCAATCTGGGAAATTGTTCCCATTAGAAAGGTTAAACTTTATTATTTGAAGAATGTACATAGTTTAGTTTATTTGCATTAACAGGTATAGGGGTGTTCTGAGGATGTGTCTGTTTTTTGTTTGAGGGTTTTCATTGAAACAAAAAAGTTTTGCGAGATGTGACATGGATTCAAATGGATAGGACAAAAAAACTGTATAAAATATCAACCTGCCAAACATTACTATTCATGCAACACAAAAGCTGAAACTAGGCAATTAAAAAATGTTGTGCATTGCAGGTGGGAATAATAACTTCATATCATAATGGCAACACTTCCAATATTACGAATGGGTCATATAACATGTTTTTTGTATTTAAATGCTGGTTGTATTTTAAAGTTTTAGTTCTGATGAAGTTCCATGAATATAGTTGGAACAAAAGTGTTTTAACATTGTTTTAATAAAATATTGGCTGGTATTAACATAGTTATTTGAATCCAGCCTTTTACTTATACATCACAGGAATTTGTTTATGGTGCTTTCCTGGTGGACTGTGGACTGGTGTTACTTCCCATATTATCTTTGGATGCAAATGGTCTTATAGGTATACACAAAAAAAGAAAGTGTAGTGAACTATACAAAGAAATGCAGAGTGCAAATAGCTATGCTACAGGAGATACATTTGGAAAGAACTGAGCATGTGAATTTCATAAAGAAAGGATTTCAGGATAGTTATTCATGGGAACATTAAGGACAAAGGAAAATGGATGTACTTATACTAATTGCTAGAGGAGCTCCAACAGTAACAGAAGAGGGAAAAATAGAGAACTATAGATTTGTAGTAGTAAAGGGGTAAGGGCAAGGAAGGAAGATTACTGTGGCATGTATTTATATTCCACCTCAAACTGCTACAATGGAATTTAAGAATTTTTTGGAATAAATATTCAACTTTCAGCAGGGAATATTACTTACAGGTGGAGACCTGAATTTGATTTGCAAAAATGAGGATATATCTGGGAAGCCTAGAAGGGAAAGTATAATAAAAGAGGGTAGAGTTTTGAAGAAATCTATGAACATATTTGGTACCGAAGATGTGAATTCAGCAGTAGGAGCTAGGAGAAAATTTAAATAATGTTCCTCAAGGTACAAAAACAGTGATGGCTAGACAAAAATCATATTTCACAGGAACATGCCCATTTAATTGAAAGTTTTGATACACATCCAATAACTATTTCAGATCATGTGCCAAACAATAACTAAAATAAAAGACAGAGTAATGAAACAAAAATGATACTCTGGTGCTTCCCAGCCTAACTGTTGAACAGGAAGGAATTTAAGGAATGGGTAGTGGAAATCATCTGGGAGTTATTAGGGAAGATAGACATTTCTATAGACAATATAGGTAGGGAGTGGGATAAAATACAAGTGAAATTTAAAACAGAGAAGAAATACAAGGAAAAAAATATATAGTTAAGAAGTAACGAGTATTATTTAGATGGACTGACAAAAATTAAAATATTGCAGAACAGGGGGACTCTCAGAAAAAAAAAGAACACAACTGCAGAGTGCTAAAGAGAAAATAATGGGCAATCTGGATAATATGAATTACTTTAGAAAGATTGCGATTAAGAAACTGACTTTTATAATAACTTTAGTTCACAAAAACTTTTAGCACATTGGCACATGAAACAGAAAGTAAGAAGGGTTGTTGCCAAGCTTAGGGACCCTATAACAAGGAAAATAGCCAGAGATCCTGTAGAGATATTGAAATAGTTTGGAAATTTTATGAAAATCTGTATAAAACAGAGAAATGTGGAAATCAAGAAAAAGTACAAAAGGAAATATTTATGGAAGAATTAAATACGCCAAGGTTATTGGTAGATGAGACTCAAATGTTAACGGGATAAGATGAGATGAAATAAAAATGGTGATGTATAACCAATCTACAAAACAGTGTGCAGGAATAGATGGCATTCCTGTGGAAGTTTGGAAGCTAGAAGGGAAGAAGGTTTTGTTTAACAGTATTTTAAAAGGAGGAGAAGCATTAATATCCTGGAATAATGCTTTGGTGGCTGTAACCCCTAAAGATGGTAAAGGCCCATCAGATCCAGGTTCACATAGGGCCATTTTGATTCTAAATCATGATTACAAAGTGTTTATGTCTACAATGGCTAAAATAATGACAAAGGTGAAAATAAAATTGATAGATATGAATCAGTGTGGTTTTGTGGAAGGAAGGCAAACATTTGACAACATTAACAAAACAGTGATAATCTAGAGGAAAGCAGAATGTAAGAAAATGCCACTGTTGTTGCTAGGTCTTGACACCGAGAAAGCATTCAAGAGTAAGCCTGGATTTTATGACTATGGCAATGGAAGCATTTGCATCCCCTGACACAATAAGGTTAATTAGGAGGATATATAAGGGATTGGGGGCCAAAATAAAAGTGTGGGGGGGTTCCTCTCTGATAAGTTCTATTTGAACAGAGAACCCAGGCAGTGGTGTCCTCCTTCCCCTTTGTTATTTGCATTATATTTAAAACCACTGGCAAAAAAAATAAGGGACTCAGAAATTCAGTGATATAATTAGTAGTATAATCAAAAAAAAGTTGGCTTTATTTGCAGATGAGATTATTTTGTACCTGACAAAACCAGAAAAAAGGCATTTCAGTCTTCTGGAACATTCTGAAACAGTTTCAGTTCTTTTCAAGATAGAAATTAATGAAGATAAAACAAAGGCAATAACTGTAATCTATGTACCCACACAAAGATTGGTTCAGCAATACCCATTTTATGAAGACAAAATAAAATGAAGTACTTAGGAATATGGGCTAAAAAAAGTATTCTCTTATGGCAGGATATGTGGGAACAGACTAAATAAAAGATCATACAAAAACTGAGAAAGTGGAAGGTCTGTTTTTGGATATGGATAGCAAGATACAAGCAGTGAAAATATTTTAGCCCCTTTAGTTTTTAACACAGTTCGGGGCATATTTTTATCAACCAGAGGAGACATTCTGGCTAGCAATTAATAAAGAAATGAAGGATTTTATCTGTGAGGGGAAGAGGGCAAGAGTCAAATGAGACAAGCTGATCCTTTCAACAGAACAAGGTGGTTTTGTATAACCTGATTTGAAGGGGTATTTTAGAGCTACAAAGTTAAGGCTCCTATACACAGCACAAGTAGAAAGCTATAATTCAAAGTGGAAGGAGATGATGATGAAACAGGGGTGAAGCACAAATAATAAAGAGAGACTAGGATTTTTGGATGCAAATTCTTAAGGAGAATAACAATAATCATACAGAATATTCTATTTACAAAGTAACAGAAGTTAGTCCAAGAACTAGGCCAAAATGGGAATGGAGAAAGGAGATTCTGCTGATAGGGAGGACTGCAATTAGGGGTACAGAAAATATGCAAGACAAGGCTGGAATTTACTGGAGAAAACTATCAAAAGAACCAAGGTATTGGGAACAAATAATTAGTGAGACAAAGGTAACAGAATGGGAGGAGGCCAGGAATGCATTTGGACTGCAGACTAGAGATTGCCTTCCCTATCAAGGATTGATATCATGATATCAGAACATAGGCAAAGACAAAGGAATACAGGGATCCAAGTTAAAGACTAGCACTGGTAGAGTTTTTAGTAGAAGTGGCTGTTAAAAAAGGAATAGTTATAAGGGCATATACAATACTGCATGATAACTATAAGAATCAGAGAAGATTAGAAAGATTTGGGAAGAGAGAATGGTATAAGCAATTCACAAAGAAACAATGGGAGGATGTATGTATGGCTCTCAAATATAAAACAATGTCTAGAAGATTTAGGAATTTTTTCTTTGAAGTGTTTGCATAGGTATTTTATACCTTAAACAGACTCCAAAGAATTTTTCTCCAGGCAGACCTGAAATGTTGGAGGAGTAATGGGGGAAGAAAGAAGTAATTGTGAAAAAGTAGTTAAGTACCTACCATAATGTTCCATGTTAGTTGTCTTCATCTCGCCTTCCTTCTTGCTGTTTGGGTTCGGAGCTGATCCTCGGCTCCAACACGGCCATCTTCTATAGCTCAAGAGCGGTTTACTGGCTCGAGGCTACCCCTTATCCCAGAATGCCCAGCGTCAGCTACCCAGATCTCGTTTGTGATAGCGCACACTAGACATAAGTAGAGTAACCAGTTACCTAAAAACTGGTTGTCCAATACACCTAAACAAGGAAAGAATCATAAATTACCTGGCATGTGAAGTAATAAAAGATACTCATCCAGTGAAAACAAAAGGAACGCCTCTCAATCCTCTAGGAAGGGGGAAGGAGGGAGGGACACAAGAAGGAAGGCGAGATGAAGACAACTAACATGGAACGTTATGGTAGGTACATAACTTCTTTATGTTAAGTTGTCCATCTTGCCTTCATTCTTGCTGTTTGGAACAGCGTCCCTAGAAGCTAAAATCCCGGGTGGCTCATTGGAACAGACTCTTCAGAACAGTAGAACCAAAGGAAGCTCTGCTCCGGAAGACCATATCCACCTTGTAATGAGAGATAAAAGTATGAGGGTTTTCCCCAAGTGGCAGCTGCACAGATCGAGTCTATGGGAAACCTAGACTGAAAGGCTACAAAGGTGGCCAATTCTCTAGTAGAATGACCTTTTGGTTTAGCTGGTAGCTCTTTATTTCGTAACTGATAAATAAAGGCAATAGTATCAGATAACCATCTGGATAAGGTCACCTTAGAAACTGGAAGACGTTGTCTGTTGAAAGCATAAGAAAGAAATAACTGGTCCGACTTTCTTAGTTCCTTAGTTCTATGGAGGTAAAAATGCAATTGTCTGTGCACATCCAGTTGGTGGAGCTTGTATTCTGCCTTGTTGCTCTGATTGGGAAAGAAAACTGGGAGATCTATGGATTGATTTAAATTGTTCTCTGAGTAGACTTTAGGAATAAAAGATGGATTGGTCCTCAGAGAAACTCTGTCCTTGTGAAACACCAGGTAAGGAGGACGAACACAGTGCTTGAAGTTCTGAGACACGTCTAGCTGAAGTGATAGCAACCAGAAAAAGTGTCTTCCAAGAAAGACATTTTAAGGAACATGATGCTGCTGGTTCAAAGGGAGGCAAAATTAAGGAAGCTAAAACTAAACTGAGATCCCAAGGAGGTGGAGGATCTCTAACTGGGGTTCTAAGAAGAGATGCTCCTCTCATAAAGGCCTTGCAGAGCTTATGAGACATTATGCTAGAATTAAACATACCGATGTGAAAATTAGAAATGGCAGCTAGCTGTACTCTAATGGTAGCGGAAGCCGCACCAGACTGACAAAGCTGTGCTAGAAATTCAAGAATTGCATGGACTGGGGCTGAGAAAGGATCCAAATTTCTAGATTCTGCTCAGTAAGAAAACCGTTTCCATTTACTAGCATACGTTTTCCTCGTAGTAGACTTATGTGAGGAAACAATAATATCACGGACTGCTAGGGAGATACTGGAAAGCCTGGCTAAGGTTGGAAGTGGAGTAACCAAGCTGTGAGCTGGAGAGTTTGAAGGGATTGGTGCAACCCGCCTGACTGATGAATCAGAAGATCTGAAACCGGGTCCAGAATCCACGGTTGATCCAGAAGGTGGAGGTGCAGGGAACAGGAACCATATCTGTCGAGGCCAATATGGGGCAATGAGGATCATTTTGCAACCCAACGATTTTGCTTTCTGTATGAGTCTTGGTATTAGGGGAAAAGCATAAAGGAGTCCCTGAGGCCAATCGTGGACTAGAGCATCTCTGGGTATATAACCTGTTGTTGATAGGAGAGGCAAATAGATCACAGCAAGGCTGTCCCCATTTGCAGAAGATAAGATCCACAACTTCCTGATTCAGAGACCACTTGTGAGGCATGAGGATAGCTCTGCTGAGCCTGCCCGCTATGACGTTGGATTTCTCAGGGATGTGCTTTGCTATCAGAAAACGTTTGGAGGAAATTGCCCATTGCCACAGTCTGAGTGCTTCTCGACACAAGGGGTAAGACCTGGTCCAACCTTGTTTGTTGATGTACCACACCACTGACATGTTGTCCGTTTGGATTGCAATGGTCCCTGAAGGAAGAGTCATGAAGGACTTGCAATGCTAGGAGCACCGCTCTCATTTCTAGGACATTGATATACAGATGGTACTTGCGAGGTTGCCAAGTGCCTTGGACTGTCCTGCCTAGATAATGCCCCCCCACCATATCAGGAAGGCGTCCATGGTCACTGTGGCTACCGGATGGGGCTGTATGAAAGGTCTGCCCTGAATCACTAGTGGGGAGACCATCCACCAAAAAAGGTGCCTTTTGCATGTTTCTGTGATCAGGATCATGTGAGACATGGGTAGCTCCTGGAAAGACCACTGCGTGAAAAGAAGCCACTGAAGGATTCTCATGTGGAAACACGCTAATGGGACAAGAAGAATAGCAGCTGTCATGGAGCCTAGAGCTTGGAGAACATATCTGACTTGAATCCTTTTGCTCTGTATTAGAATTAACACTTGTTGATGAATAATGGAAACTCTTTTGTGTGGTAATCTTGCAAACATTTCTTTTGTGTTTAATTCTGCTCCTATGTATGTGACAGACTGAGAGGGCAACAAGGCAGATTTTTCGAAATTTACTGTAATGCCTAGTTGAGTGCATAATGTGTTTGTATAATCCTGTGCCTCTAAGAGTTGATGCCTGGTGGTAGTAGTTAGGAGCCAGTCATCTAGATAGGAAAACACCTGAAATCCTTGACACCTCAGGTGAGCCGTGACTACTGCCATACACTTAGTGAACACACTGGGGGCTGAAGTGAGACCAAAGGGCAGAGCGCTGAACTGGTAATGACCGGCCCCTACCTGGAAGCAAAGAAATCTCCTGAAGCGTCTGTCCATCTTGATATGGTAGTACGCATCCTGAAGATCTATAGAGCACATCCAATTGTCCTGACCCAGAAAAGGGAAAATGGACTGCAGTGTCACCATCTGGAACTTTTCTTTTTGTACAGATTTGTTCAATCCAGTATTGGTCTCCAGTCCCCTGTCTTTTTTGGTACTAAAAAGAATCTTGGGTAAGTTCCGGATCCTAGTTGGGCTGCGGGGACTTCTTGAATGGCTCTTTTTTCTAGCAGTCTTAAAACTTCTGTGACTGCTTGATCCCTTAGATTGGGTGGGACATCTGGGATGGACTTTTTTGATTCTATGGGGGATTGATGGAAGATAATTTTGTAACCTCCGGATATAATGGATAGTACCAATCTGTCTCTTGTTATACTTTGCCAGGCTTTTGGCTACAGCAAAAGTCTTCCCCCAACTGCCTCCAGAGGTGAGCAGTTGGGCAACCCTTCAGTGATGCTGGAAGGGCTTGGCAGAGAAGGTTCGTCTGTCACTCTGGTTTTGCGGTCACCCTCTGCAACAAGGGCAGCATCTGTTATTGTTGTTTCTCCCTCTGCCCCTGGGGGAAAAATCACCACGTGTGTCAGGCAAGGGTCCCTGGGATTTTCGGAACCACATCTTTCTGCTCTTCTGACCCTTGGGATAAAGGTCTGGAAGGGGTGGAAAAAAAAAAAAAAAAAAAGACTCCCACGGCAGAGAGAGAGTCTTGCCTTCCTGCTCACACCTGGTCAAAGTGTCTTTCACCTGAGGCCCAAAGAGAAAAGAGCCATCAAAGGGAGTATTGGTGAAGAATGCTCGAAAGGGTTCCGCAAACTGACACAGCCGCATCCAAGCATGCCTCCTGAGAGCCACACCTGTCCCTGTGGCTCTGCTCGCTCCATCAGCTGCATAGGAAATCAGCCTCATGGAGGAGTTTACTATGGAATTAAGAGTCGCAAGCTGAGAAGCTAATTTGGCTGGTAATTCCCTCAGCTGTAGGATCTTGAAGATTCTCTCCAAGCTTTTTCAGGAGATCCCTTTGAAGACGTGTAAAATGGCATAGATAGTTCATAGACCTCATTGAAAAGGTCGCTAAAGCAAACATTCGCTTTCCATATCTGTCCATCGTCCGAGACTCTTTGTTTGGAGGATGAACAGATGAGGTTTCTGCTAACTCTTTCTTGGTGGCGGCTGCTACCACCATGGCATCAACAGGCACACCTTTGGAGAGGAATTGTTTGTCCTGGGGGGCTGTAATAAATTTGTTTGGTCTCCTTGGAGTAGGTTCCACAGAATCTGGAGCCGACCAAGACTTTCGAGCCACTACAGACATGAGTGGATTGAAAGGAGGAGATACCCAAGAGGTGGAAGGTCGGGAACAGATTGCGTCCGGGTATACAGACTCATCCTCGGTAGGGGCTAGGGAAGTCCAGTCCCCCCCTTTGTCTAAGAATTTCAAGGATGTCCGAAAAGGAAACATCTTCAGAGGGGGACCTTGGGGACCCTTCCGATTCATCCATGTCTGTATCTGAGATGACAGACTCAGGGGAGTCTATGTGCTTTCTCTTGCACTTCTTCTCCCAAGCAGGCTCTTCCAAGTGATCAGACGGGACTTCAGAAGAAGAGGGATCACCCAATGGGGTGTCCTGAGGCATAGGTATCCTACGCTTGGGGTCTGGAGGAGGAGTAGAGGTTGGAACAGACACCACGGGGGGCGGAGCCGATGGAGCTGGCAGTAGAGCTGTTTTGGGGGACAGCACACTCTGCATGACCCCGAAGGTGTCCCGACCTCTAGGCAGAGAAATCTCTGGCTCAATAGAGACAAGAGAGTCCTCGGCATTGAGGGAGATGGCTCCGAGGCCAATGTTGGAGCCGAGCTCACCTGCGCCAGAGCTCAGAGGGGGAAAACGGGATCGGACAAGGGTCCGATGCCACTCCCACCCTCGGAGCTGAAGAGAGCGCCCCGGCGCCCAGATCCTTCGATAGAAGGTACAATTGAGGTCATCGGAGCCGATGTCGGAACTGAAGGAGAGATGATCGGTGCCGACGGTTCTACTACCTGCAGATCCATGGTCTCTGGCTTCGAGCTAAATGTAGTTGGAGGGGGAACGGAAATAGAGGAGGTTGGAGCCGACACCTGCTGAGGTGGGCTGGACAGTAATTTTGCCAGTGCCTATGACTTAAGCAACTTACTTAATACTCTCTCCAAATCATGATCCGATAATCTAGAGGATCGAGAGGAGTGGAAAGAATGATGGCTATGTTCCCTCTGTAACAAGGGTGACTGAGGTACTGAGTGGATGGGCTCCAAGGACGGAGATCTCAATCTCTTATGGCTCGGAGACGGCTCCGAAATAGCAGATGGAGCTGACGGAGGAGAGGCCTTGTCGGTGCCAGCCGGCACCGACATATTTGGTTGGTCAAGTAAAGGAGTCGGCTCAGAAGGTGGAGCTGATGGCTTGACAGACTTAGGGGATTTCGCTGGCTGAGTACTTTTAGCCGGAGAATCCTGAGGCTTCAATAATCCCCGAAGGATTAATTTGTTTTTGCGCTCCTGCAGGACCCTTGGACTAAAAGCGTGACATATAGAACATGAGTCCTGCACTTGAACAGCACCCAAACAATATACACAACTAGTGTGCCCATGTGTCAGAGACATTTTCTGACAGCACGAGTCACACTTTTTGAAGCCAGATACCTTGGTATCTTTAGATTTTCCTAACAACAAACAACTAAAGAACCACAATAACAATAAGAAAATGTTATACTACTAAACTAAGAAACAAAACAGTCTTTTTTTTTTACAGTTAAGGAACAGAAAGGAGAGCCTCTAATTTAAACGGCTTCCCTAGGGGGGGGGGGGGACAGAACTCTCTAATTTAAACGAGTTCAGGGGAAACAGAAGGCCTGCGAGTTATGCAGCGACAGACAACAAAGCTACAACACACCAGAAAGCGATAAGGGATAAAGTACTATATCTAGACAAAGACTTGATAATTTTTTTAAGAACAACAATTAGAATAATAGAAAAGACTATACTAAGCCCGAGCCAGTAACAAAGCAACCTCGCAGCTGAAGCAGCAAACGAGATCTGGGTAGCTGACGCTGGGCATTCTGGAATAAGGGGTAGCCTCGAGCCAGTAAACAGCTCTCGAGCTATAGAAGATGGCAGAGTCAGAGTTGAGGATCGGCTCCGAACTCAAACAGCAAGAACGAAGGCGAGATGGACAACTTAACATCATATTTTTTGGAAGTGTGAGTTGGCAGACTTTAAAAATTCCCTGAAGACTACTCTGTCAGAAATACCAGGTAAGCAAACTGGTGTAACTAAGGAAATTACTTCTTTTGAGCTGTGATACAGAACTGGAATTGCATAGACATAGTAAGGCCTTGCCAAGTTTAATTTTGATGGCTGCCAAAAAAGCAATTACTAGAAAACTGAAATCAAAGTCTAAACCAGCCATACTAGTAGTAGTGAATGCAGTAACAGAAATACAAGAACTAAAAGTGGAATCTTTAGAAAACGGTAGGGTCAAATTATATAAGAAAAAAATAAGAATTGTGGGAACAGTTATGTAGAAGAATGCTTTGGTGGAGGAGTGAAACTTAAGGGAATGCAGAAATTGAATGAGCTATGTAATGTTCAATCGACAATGTATAGAAGATTATATACAATGCATAATGTTTGCAATTTAAAATATGTCAATATGGTTTGTTTTCAAGTATATGAATGTATGATTACCTATGTCATAAGTGATAATCCAATACGACGTTTTTTGTTTAAAGAATAAAAATAGATACAAATTATACAGGGTCTATATTACCAACTCAAACGAATTGAAACGAGAATACCATTTCAGTGACACATGTGTCGAACGCACAGGTAAATGAATGGCCAACTACACATGACACACCAGTACAAACATTATAAAGTGGGGGCTTTGCCCCCCCACACACACACACAAACCCTAACTAAATATACTAACTCTGAGATCATACTACAGTGGCGAAAAGGGCAAATTCACAACAAAGGCCAACTGATTTTTTTTTTCACCTAGGAAAAAAATCGGTGATGTGGCCGTTCGCTTACCTGTGAGTTCGACACATACGTGTAGATGAAACGGTATTTGCATTTCAGTTTGTTCAAGTTGGTAATATAGACCCGTTATACATACCTGTTATCTCTAACTTTGTACATCTTCCAATTTTCTATGCAATAATATGAGGCAGTGAAAAAAAAATCTGCCTGAAAGGTTGAAGCTAGAATATGAACAAAATGCAAGGGCTTAATAAAGATAAGTCCTGAATCACCAATGTGGCAAAAGATGCAAGACACCTGGAATCATAGTCCAAGTAAAGCTTGGATAAGCAGAGTATCAAAAATGAAGAGCCACGGCATGTGTCCATAAAGGACACGTTGCTGAAGCAAGCAAAGGAAGCAGCCATGCCTCTGATGTGCGCGTGATGGCAAAAGGTGACAGAGTTATCAAATGACTTTGAAAGGCTTTGCTTAGCCACTACACGTCTATCTCTGCATACAGCAAAGGAAATAGACATGGTCTGTCTTCATGAGCTTGTGCATCTTTATCAAGTAAAACCTGAGCTGCACTGCACATATAAAATATAAAGGGTCTTTTATCCCTTGGATTTTGTTCCCATAAAGAAAATTGGCTGATGGATTTTAATATACTGATTTAAAGAAAATAGTGAAACAGCTTTAGTAAGAAAGAATTGATCAGTCTTAAGGGGCAATGGATAATTACTTTTAAAAGGGCCTGCAGCTAAAAAATCCAATAAGAAAAAGTAAAAGTGACCAAGTTAAGTATTTTATGAGGGATGAACTTCAGAACACCTGAACAAGCCAGTTCAAACTGAGGACAATAAGTCTGTTACTTACAAAGTACAAGCTTCACGGGGGAAAGCAAAGATATATTAAAAAAAACAGCTCTCTGACATTGAGGGGTAAAGCTCTACCCCATACAAATTGTGTTTGATTAATGATCTAGTTACTGGAGACATTGGCATCACCAAGGGAGTTGCATGCATATGCTCAGAATGCAAATCCCTACTAGAGACCAGAGATCACAAGGAGGTGCTTGCTCCAAGGGAGATGGGAACCTTTGAGTTGTATCACTTGCAGACCTTGGCAACACCTTTCACAATAGTCTACGGCATGTCTTCCCTTAAATGTCCAAAGGCATGTTCAGGGTAAATGAATAGGACAACAGAAAATTGTTTTGATTACTGCCTGCATAACAGTTACACCAGGGACTTTGCTTTCACCCCAAAACAGGAAAATAAAATAGATAATTATGGAAGCAGTACTAGTTTGCTGTTCATAAGCAGCAGAGGTCACAGAAAGCAGATATAAAGACTAATTTAGGAAATGCTGAAGCAGCATGTGCTGAACTACAGTTCTGACCCCCCCCCCCCCAACACAAAGCTGTGGTGCACAGAGATGCCAGAAACATAACTGTGATCCAAGACATACAAGTACCTGGGACAAGTCATGATCACTTATAAACTGACTTTCTGAGGTGGGAAGAGTATTAATCTCTGCCTAGATAAAGACCTTTCACTTAGCAGCATAGATCTTGAGAATAAAAGGCTTCCTGGCAGTTTTGATAATCTCTGAAACTTCCACTAGAATATCAAGCCATAAGGAACAAGTTGTTACCTAAAATGACAGGGACTTCCTTGATGGAGATGGGATATATATATATATATATATATATATATATATATATATATATATATATATATATTTTTTTTTTTTTTTTTTTTTTTTTGTAATGTCAGTGGCTTAAGGGTCTGAAACTATACCTTTATTAACCACAAGGAATGATCATGAATTTTGGTCTTCTCTGAATATTGCAACAATGTTCACAGTCAGATGGAATGGTGAAAAAGGACACATACTGATCTTAAAAAAGAGAATACATCCAGCCCCTTGCCATGTTACACAAAGCAGAAAAGAGGAAGGACCACCTTCTCTCATGTGAACAAGGTGATGTCTGGGATGCCCCACTCCTAAAATATCCTTATCCTCAGCTCTGAGAGAATACCTGGACATTACTTTCCCCATAACTAAATCTTCTGCCAACTGATGCCAAGTTTCTGATCAAGTGCTAGACTAATATCCCCTTTCAACACAATGGGCATGAACATGTTTGTTTACATATCATACCAATGCCTGGTTGTCTGACCATAACAGGAGTGTCTCTGATCTCAGCTCCCCATTCACAGCCTTTGTGCCATGAATACTACTCAAAGATACAACTGAATTAAAAAAAAAAATACAGTTGAATTATATAAAACTCCAGCTCCTAGGCATCCACATTCCCTGAACAAGAGACTGTCCAGGTAAGCTCCCCAACTCACTAACAAAGTCTTATTGTCAGAAACGGTGATGGAATTTCCTGCAAAAAAAACGACCTATATTAAAGACTAGTAGACTAAGCTCCATGAGCACAGAAAAAGAAAAGATGGCAAACAGCACAGTAGTAAACATTTACGCAACAGGAGACAAACCAGAGGTATCCTTGAAAACAGTTGTGTTTTGAGATAGGAGTGAAGCAGACTTTGCATGGCTGCAGCAATAAGAATGATCAGAACTGTCAGAGGCTGATCAAACACTGAATGGATGCTTTGATGCCTACATTTGAGTATAAATGAAAATGTGACTCTTGTGTGGCTGAGTTGGAAGCTTGGATGGATTATATGGAGTCCAATATATTAAATTATGAAGACAGAAAAATACAGGAATATTAGAATCAACAGGGTTCATGAGACACTGGAGAGATGAAACTGCTTGCACTTTGTTAAAACAGTGATTATTAGGTAGACAGACATGAACAAGGAAGAAATCAAGATGCAGCAGGAAACATCAGACTTGCAGACAGGCCATGCAGGGGGTCCCCCAGGAACAAAGGCTAATTGTCATGAGGTTTAAGATGTTTGCATTGAGGGAGATGATATTAGAAGCCATGTAGAAACCAAGAAACATTCTCTGAAGATCAAAACTTCTCTGAGGAAACAAAGAAAAAAAAATCTTCACACAGTGATAACGGCTTGCAGGATGAAGGGTTTGAAATGGAAAATGATATATGCTCGAAAAATTAAAGTTATATACTCAATGTGACTATGCATCTGTTTTGTCCATTTTCATTCTTCCTCAATGTATGGGCCTCTGATCCAGCTTGGACAATCTCAGATTCTTGGATCAGACTCTCGAGTTCCTCCCTTTACCCAAAATGTCCCTTGCTTGCCAGATTATCTCAGATCAAGTTTGCTGCTACTAAATATGCCTGAAGGCATAAATAGTTATAATAATAATAATAACTATAATTATAACAAGGAAACAGAATAGAGAAAGAGAGGGGCTCAGACTGGGAACAATGGCTCCCATAAATGTCATCAATTCACTCACAAAGGAAAAGGATAGGGGAAGGAGGGTGGAAAGTTGAGGAAGAATGAAAATGGACAACACAGATGCATACTTATGGAGAGTACATAACTTTAGTATCTGATGTTGTCATTTTCATTCATTTCTCAATGTATGGGAGGCCCTCATGGAAGGATATTCCTGAAGACTACAGAACCAAAAGCAGCCCTGTTCCTGGATATGATGTCCAACTTATAATGAGCAATAAAGGTATGAGAATTGGACCAAGTGGATGCAACACAAATAACATTAATTGAAGCTTTGGCCCAAAAGGCAGATGATGGAGCCACAGATCTAGTCAAATGAGCCTTTGGATATTCGGAAAATCTCCTTAGAGAATATACAAAGGAAATGCAATTTGTTATCCATTTAGCTAAGGTAATTTCAAATTCTAGTTTTCCCAATTTATTTTTAGCAAAGGAAACAGATGATCAGTTTTTTTTAAAATCCTTTTGTTCTACGTAGGTAAAAATGAAGTTGTCTATGTACATCTAAAAGATGTAGCATGTATTCTCCTGTATTGTCAAATTTTGGAAAGAAGACCGGTGAATTGATTACTTGATTCATGTTTGACTCAGAAACAACTTTTGGGAGGAAGGAAGGGTTTGTACGCAAGGTCACTCTGTCTTTGTGAAAAAACAAATAAGGCGATCTTGAAGATAGTCCTTTGAATTTAGTAACTCTCCTTGCAGACGTAATGGCAACAAGAAAAAGTGCTTTCCAAGAGAGAAACTGTGGGTTTTACTTAGCCATAGCTTCAAAGGGGGACTGGATTAAAGTTTGTAATACAACTGTAAAATCCCAGCATGGTGTGGGGTCAGTTACTGGAGGTCTAAGAAGACAAGTACACTTCAGAAAAGCCTTAAAAATTTTAAAAGAAGCTAGAGGGAAGGTATTATGCCCTATATGATAATTAGTGATGGCTGCAAGCTGGACTTTTACAGTAGAGAAATTGGCACCAGCCTGAAAGACTGAAGCCAGAAAATCTAATACAGTAGGAAATGGACCTGTAAAGGGATCCAGTTTTCTCTGTTCCATCCAATATGAAAATCCCTTCCATTTAATCTTACAAATCTTTCTGGTAGAAAGTTTTTCAGATGAGGATAAAATCTGAAAAAACAGAGAGGAAAGCTGTTTATCCATCATTAGAATTGGACAAACCATATGGTTAACTTCAGACATTGAATGTCCCAATAAATTATTCCCAATGGATGCGAAAGTATATCCTGACTGGGGTCCATTGTCTAAGGTGGACATAGAAGATGATACCAGAAGAATGGGAAATACACCTGCCAAGGCCAGAAGGGGTCAATAAGGATTACCTTACTCTTCAACAGTTGTGCTTTCTGGAGACAGTTTGGAATTAAGGGAACGGAAGGATAAACATACAGGAGACTGGGGGCGACAAATGTGGACTACAGCATCTTTTGGTGACTCCCCCTGAGGGGAAATTAAGGCAAAGAACCTGCTGTACTTGTTGTTGAAGGGAGAGACAGAGGTCACAGCAAGGTTGACCCCAGTGATGAAAAATAATTTCAGTCACGAAGGATTGAGACATTAGTCTTGCAGCATCAGAATTGTCCTGCTAAGCATGTCAGCTAAATCAATTTCCCCTGTATGTACACTGCTACAAGAAAGTGGTTGCAAGAGACTGCCCACTGCCAGACTATCATTGCTTTCTGGCAAAGGGGGTAAGATCTGGTTCGAAGTAGATTATAACCTCTTATGGGATGGTATAAATAGCTTTACTGCACCTCCTCCCTCAGACAGAACTAGCAACTACGCTGAGTTCTACACTAATGCTTTCTACAAACACCTGCATAAATGCACTGACTCAGTCATATCTGTTAGGACCAAAACAAGCTCCTAAAAAAGAGCAAACCTGCCTTGTGGACAACTGGCAATTTACAGGCTTTCCAATAAGAGGAATAAATTGTTGTCCAAGAGTAAGAGGGAGCAAGCCCTAAACTGGAAACACTCCCTCCTCAGCTTAAACAAGCAAGTAGGACTTTTTGTGAAATCCTCCAAAGCAAACTACAAATCCAAATTAGCTTCCTCAATTAAGGACAACCACATGACATTCTTTAGTTACATCCATAACCTAAAAGGAAAGGCCCAGATTTGTGTCGAACTGGTAGTTAATACCACATATAGTGAGCCTGTGGACAAAGTTAATCTGCTAGCCGACCGGTTCTGTGAAAATTTCACCCCCTTGTACCCACCACTACCACCTGTCCTCTACCTTGCATCTTTAAAGAGCAGGTCATAAACGCCCTCGCTAAGGCCAAAGACACATCTATGGGACCTGATAAAATCCCAGGCTGCATCCTACATGGGCTCAAACAAGAATTAGCAACACCACTGTGTATTCTTTTCAATCATAGTCTAAGCTCTGGCTTCCTCCAAGCTGAATGGAAAATAGCCATAGTCCACAGTTATCCCCTTGCATACAGGTGGCGCTTCCACTGTCCCTGGGAACTACAGACCTATTAGCCTGGCTACCTTTATCTGCAAGGCCATGGAGCGAATCATCACAGACTTTATCAACAAAGATATAGGTAATCTCCAAATATCTGACCCTACTCAGTTTGGGTTTGTCAAAGGGAAATCATGCCTGTTAAACCTGGTGGACTTCTTTGAGACAGTCACCAAGGCCCTGGATAAGGGGAAATCTGTGCATACAGCCTACCTAGACTCAGTCAAGACTTTTGACACTATACCCCACTCAAGCATCATTGACAAACTCACCCAACTTGGTATCAACCCTTATATCATTAGATGGACCACTAACTGGCTCAGTGATAGAACCCATATAGCCAAAAGAGGGGAATCCACCTCCAACAGCAGACCTGTAACCAGTGGTGTTACATAGGGATCAGTCTTGGGACCTCTACTGTTTAGAATCTATTTCTCCGAAGTACAAGCTAAAACTAAAAGTCTACGGCTAACAAAGTTTGCTGATGACTGCAAACTGGGAGTGGTCATAGAATCTCCAAACAATATCAACATCCTACAAGAGGGTATTACACAAACAAATGACTGGTGCCAAAGTCATGGCCTTAAACCCAATGCAAAAAGAAATGTATCATCATACCTTTTGGTATGTGTAATGTTCCTGCTAACTACCACATCAACAACAACACTCTAAGTATGCACTCAGTGATTAGAGACCTGGGCACACAGGTTGGCAGTAACCTTACCTTTAGTCACCATGTCTTCACAGTGGTAAGAAGGGCATTCTATATGGCTCACCTCATAAGTAAGAGCACTGCATCCAGAAAAAAGAAGTTATAACCTCTCTGTACTCTTCCCTCATCAGACCAATAACTGAGTACAACAACCCTTTTGGCATGTACCTTTCCAAGCACATGCAGCAACTGGAGAGATACAAAGGTTCCTCACAAGGAAAATTCAAGGTCTTTGGCATCTGCCCTATATGAATCATCTGAAATCACTGTCACTTTATTCTGTTTCAAACAGATTACTCAGAGGTGATCTATGCCTTGCATGTAAGAAAATCTACGACCTTGTCTTATTAGAAATGCTGCATATCTGCAAGTCAAATGGTACATGGGTTACTTGCTCTAAAGACCATAACCTGGGATGTGACATTAATAGAACCTGCTGGAGGGACAGATTTGTCTCCCAGAGGTTATCACACCTTTGGAATGGACTCCTACTTCATGTCAAACAGAGCACCTCACTGGCCCTGTTCAAATGCAGTCTGAACGATTGGATGGGTAACCATACATTCACCCCGAGGGTTCTACCTGTGTCCCTCTTGCACAGTGGCAATTAGTGCTGATCACTGAAATAAGGGTAGAACGTGGCTAGGCTTGTAAGGGCCCTATGGCCATTAACCTAGTAACTTCCTAACTTCCTATGATCCTATGTATCAAACCACTTACATACTGTCTTGTCTGGATAGCAATTGTTCCTGGAGGAATAGAGTTCTGAAAGTCCTGCAATGCTAATAGGCCCGCTCTCAATTCTAAAACACTGATATGCAAATTGGCCTGTTCTGGGAACCACGTGCTTTGAACAGTCCATCTTAAGAAATGCCCCCCCACCCCAATTAGGAGAAAGATAAATGGGGGTCTCTGACAAAGCTCATTGGAGTGGATCCACCAAAGTAGGAAATCCTTGCAGGCTTGCAAAATCTTTATAGTATACTTCAACGGATGCTGAAGCATTGTCCATTGTACTGACAGGGTTCATTGGAAAATTCTCATGTGAAAGCGAACCATGGGTAATAGGGTGATCATTGCAGCCACTGAACCTATGGCTTGAAGAACCAGTCTGGCAGGAGGAGAGAGATGGTCTAAAATCTGTCTAATGTGCAACCTTAGGGAATGAATTCTACCCCAGGGTAAGAATGCCAACTGTCTGACTGTGTCCAGGCATGCTCCTACAAACTTCAAGACTTGAGCTGGTTGAAGATGGGACTTGGAAAGGTTCACCGTGATCTCCAAGAATGAACACAACTGGAGTAAGTAATCCCTGGCCTTATCTAGGAGATGCTTGGTTGGTGCAGAAAGGAGCCAGTCATCCAGACAAGGAAACACTCTGAATCTGTGTAGTCTGAGATGAGCTGCCACCACTGCCGTGCATTTGGTGAATACCCTGGGGGCTGTGGTGAAACTAAAGGGCAGGGCTCTGAACTGGTAATGACTGGCTCCCAGACGAACATGCAGATATCTTCAAGACCACCCATTTATTTTGATGCAATAGTACACATCTTGAAAAACTACAGAGCACAGCCGGTCATCTTTCTGTAGAAGAAGCAAAATGGACTGAACCATGATCGTCTAGAACTTCAAAGTTCTTCAAAATTAATTTAGATGATGGAAATCTAGAATAGGTCTCAGGTCCCCTGACTTCTTTGGCACTAAAAAGAACCTTGAGTAAATTCCAGATACTGCTTGGTCTGGTGGGACCTTTTGGATGACTCTCTTTTCTAGCAGCTTTTGAAGTTCTAAGGCTGCTAACTTCCTCTGATTGGGTGGAACCATCAGGGAGACATCTCTTTTGTGAAGAGTTTTGTGAAAAGGGAATGAAGTGGCCTCTGGATATGATCCTCTGCACCCAATAATCTCTTGTGATGGCTGTCCAGGCATTTGAGTAAAAGGAAATGCACCCTCAACTGCCTCCACAGAAAAACATTCGGGCAACCTTTCAGGAGCACTGAAAGGGTGTGCCTGAGAAATACTTTCAAGACCCTTGGTTCTGCAGACCCCTCTGCCATGAGGGCGGCATCTTCCATTATTACTACCCCCTCTGCTTGTGGTAGAAAAATCCCCAGGCAAGTCCTGAAAAGGTCCTTAATATTTTCAGAATCACAGCTTCTTACCACTGTGCTGATTCCTAGAAAAGCATCTTTGCAGGGTAGAGAAATGGATTCAAACAGCAAACAAAGGCTTTCCAGCTTGCTCACTGCAGGAAAGTGTGTATTTAACTGTGGGGTCAAACTGAGAAGATCCATTAAAAACAGCATTGATGAAAAAGCATTTAAAAGGCTCAGCAAAGTCACACAACCTCATCCCACTATGTCTCCTGATGGCTATAGGGTGGCCAGTTGAGAGGAATAAGTTTTCTCTTCCTCTGATGGCACGGACCATGGGGTAGACTTAGAGAGCTCCTTGATCAAGTCCCTCTGTAATCTAGTAAAATGTGCTAAGTAGTTAAGCGCCCATAAGACAAAGGTCGACAAAGCATAAATTAACTTTCCAAATCTGTCCAATGTCCTAGACTAGACCCTCTGTTAGGAGGGTGGGCAGAGGAACTCTTTTTGGTGGCTGCCATCACAACCATTGCATCTACAGGGATTCCCTTATTCCAAAACAGACAGTCTTTGGGGATCTTAAAATTTTGCCTGCTCAGCAGGGGATGGGTTCTACAGTGTCCTGTTACTTCCACACCCGGCGGGAGACAAGGTCTATAAGGGCATCTACCAGGGGGGTAACCCAAGATATAGAAGGGGCCAGAATCAAAGGCTTCCAGGAAAAAAAGATTCATCTTGGAAAGGGCTTTCAGAGGCCCAACCACCTTTCTGACGCAGGATCTCTAAATGCCTGTGAAGGAAATATCTTCAGGTGGGGACCAAGGGGACCCTTTCCCTCATCAAAATCAGTGTCTTCAGTTAAAAATTCCTGAGGGGAATCTAAGTGCCTCCTCTTGCACATTCTTCTCTGATGGACCTCTTCAGTGGGATGTTCTGAAGAGGTATCGGAAGAGACAGAGTTCCTGAATTGCCTGGCTGTCCCTGTGGAGAAGGATGACAAGACAGAGCTCAAATCTGTTGAGGGGGAACGGATATAGGATCCTAGGATGTGAAGGAAGAAGATTCTGTGGGATGTGAGAAAACCCTCTCCACTACCTCAAAGGCAGAATGTCCAGGAGAAGTAGAAACCAACCTTACTGGAGCTGAAGCTCTCAACTCAGCCAGTGCTTCACACCTCCCGAATCTCCACTACGAAGAGGGAGTCAGACATGAGCTGGCCAGTGCTGAGGCTCCAAGGGGAAGCAATATCTCCAAAATCCATTGAGTCAAAATCAACCCCCCAGATCCAGTGCTGACATTTCAGTTCTGTGACTCGTCCTGCTCAGTAGGGAGCAGAGCTAAACGGGTCAGGGAAACAGGTGCATTTCAAGAAAAAGGTGGTATCTTCAGATCCACCACTGCAAATCTCAGTGCACTCAGATCCAATGGCACCAAAACAGGGGTTCAGATCAGTGAAACAGTTACTATGAGGTGTGAAAGTGGCTGAAGGCTCACGGATCTGAAGGAAGACAGAGCCGGCAACACCTCCATCTAAATCTGTGCTCGAAGGAATTTCCTCATCCTGTCCACATCTTCCTCGGGAAGACTTTTGGAGGACCTGATTGAAGAAGATGTGGAAGGAGGATGGGACAACTTCCTGGGAGTCTCCTGTAAAAATGGAGACCTCTGTCTAGGAGAGACAAGTTCCAGAGAAAATCTAGGACTCCAGATCAGAAGAGACTTTACTGTGGATGTTGGCTAGGAACTTTGAGCAGGTCCAGGGGACCCCATAGGAGAGTGCTTCCTGTGCTCCCTGGGCTCCGCTGACCTTTGCTTTGTTTGAGGAGGTTGGAGCCCCATAAGTAGCAGCAGTAGAGGAGGAGGAAGGTGGCAAAAGGCCTTTCAGGACCATCTTATTCTGCGTGTCACTAACTGCCCTCAAATTAAAGCCAGCACATATCTCGCAAGGCACCTGAAAATGAGAAGGGCCTAAAAATATATACCCACTCCCTGTGGGCACCTTATGCCCACAGGAAGTGCACTTCTTAAAACCCATAGGCTTGTCAGCCATACCAATGGTGAAACAATAAACTGCAAGAAAACAAGAAGATACTAATTCTTATATAATTTTTTTTCCGGTAGAAATATGTTTGTACCAACAATGATAACAAAAAAGAAATTACCTTAGAAGTAAGGGAAGGGAAGGCCAAATACCAACTGTGGTAACAGAAATATCTCTAATAGGTAGAATAAAAGTTTAGAAAGACAATCAAAAGGGGTTAAGAGAGGAAGGGTTCTAAAGAGGTGATGTATTAATATCAAAAAGGAAGATAAATTCTATCTTTCTACTCACAAAGTTGAGTAACTGCAACTCAGAGCTCGAGAGAATGCTATCACAACTGAATCATTAGAGCGGCAAATGAGATCTGAGGTAATCTGGCAAGAAAGGGGCATTAAGGGTAAAGGGAGAAGCTCGAGTGTCGGATCCAAGATTATAAGAGATTGGCTGAGTCGGATCAGAGGATAGGATCTGAGATCCATATGTAGAGGAATAAATAAAAATGACATCATCAGATCTTCTAGTTCTTCTTCCAAGGCTACTTGAAGACCTGCACAGACCTAGCAGGAGCCCTAGAAGTGAAACGAAGAAAAAAAAAAAAAAACACCTGCTAAATAAATAGAAGGACAAAGGCAGGGGAAAGCAGTTTAGTCTCCGATGAGTCAGATCCCCAAAGTAAGGAGTGGGTTTTAGTTAATGTCAATAAATGCCCTGAGGAGTCCTTTTCATTGTTCAGAGGACAGCAAATATTTTGACAATGGGACAGCCTTAGTATGGAAATTAGAATCAAGCAGCAAGGAAATGAGAAGTTATGTACCTACCATAACGTTCCATGTTAGTTGTCTTCTTCTCGCCTTCTTTCTTGCTGGATGGGTTCGGAGGCGATCCTCGGCTCCGACTCAGCTTATGCCAAAACTCGAGAGCTATTTTTACCGGCTCGAGGTAACCCTGTATCCCGCAATGCTAGGCGCTAACTACCCAGATCTCGTTTGATAGCTAACACTATAGCAGTTTTGCCGCTAGAACAAAGGAGAGAATGGCATACTCATGTAGATAGCCGTCCCAAGAAAAGGATAACAACTGGAGACCATAGTGGGAGAAAGGCAAGGCTCCTTAGGATCCTAACGTTCTGTCCAGGCTAGGGGGTTGGAGGGCGGGACGCAAGAAAGAAGGCGAGAAGAAGACAACTAACATGGAACGTTATGGTAGGTACATAACTTCTCACTGTTAAGTTGTCAATCTTGCCTTCATTCTTGCTGGATGGGACCGCGTCCCTAGCACCTTAACCCTGGGTGGCTCGTTGGAACAGACTCTTGAGGACTGTGGAACCAAAGTTAGCTCGGCTTCTGGAGGCTATGTCCAATTTGTAATGAGAAATAAAGGTATGGGGAGAGGCCCATGTGGCTGCCGCACAAATTGAATCTAAGGGCAACCTGTCCTGAAAGGCTATAGACGTAGCTAAGGCTCTAGTTGAATGGGCTCTAGGTCTTGAAGGAAGCTTTTGACGCCTCAGTTCATAGATGAAAGTGATGACAGAGGCCAACCATCTAGAAAGGGTTACTTTGGAAACTGGAAGGCCTTTCTTCCCTTCAGCATAAGATAGGAAGAGCTGGTCAGATTTCCTGATTTTCTTGGTTCTATCCAAGTAGTAATGGAGTTGGTGATAAACATCCAAGAAATGCAACTTTTGTTCCGCTCTGTCAGAGTAATTAGGGAAGAAAACTGGGAGATAGATAGTCTGGTTTAGATTTGCCTCAGAAGATATCTTGGGTAAAAAGGAGGGGTTTGTTCTGAGGGAGACACTATCTTTATGGAAAACAAGATAAGGTGGACGAACGCAAAGGGCGTGAAGTTCCGAGACTCTCCTCGTAGAGGTTATGGCTACTAAAAACAAAGTTTTCCATGAGAGTAACTTCAAGGAACAGGAAGCCGCAGGTTCAAAGGGAGGGAGAATCAAGCAGGTTAAAACTAGATTCAAATCCCACTGCATTAACCGGGGGCTTGAGTAAAAAGATACCTTTGAGGAATGCTTTACAAAGTTTATGAGACATAATGGAGGAGTCTGCCAAGCCAACATGAAAATTTGAAATGGCCGCTAACTGGACTCTGATAGTGGAGGAAGAAGAACCCGAATGAAAGAGCTCGGCCAAAAAATCTAAGACCGATTGGATAGGAGCCACAAATGGGTCTATGTTCCTAGATTTTGCCCATTTGCTGGCATAAATCCTCCTGGTAGAAGATTTGTGAGAATCTAAACTGATGTTACGTACCGAATGGGAGATAAAGGGAAGCCTGGCTAAGGTTGGAAGTGGAGCAACCAAGCTGTGAGGTCGAGAGAGGGGGGAAAGATTGGTGCAGCTTGCCTGACTGATGGGTCAAGAGATCTAGAACTGGGTCCAGATGCCAGGGCTGCTCCAAGAGGTAATGGTGCAAGAAGGGAAACCATATTTGTAGAGGCCAGTACGGGGCAATGAGGACCATCGTGGATCTCAAGGTGGTAGCTTTCTGAATCAACTGAATGACTAATGGAAAGGCGTACAGGAGACCCCGGGGCCAATCGTGGACTACAGCGTCTCTGGGAGGGTGACCGGGAATAGGGAAGAGTGTGAAAAATTCATGGCATTTGCTGTTCTGGGGTGTAGCGAAAAGATTGCAGCAAGGCTGACCCCATTTTTTGAAAATTTCTTCCGCTACTGACTGCTTGAGAGACCACTCATGCGGCATGAGAATGGCTCTGCTCAGCCTGTCCGCTATGACGTTGGACTTCCCGGGGATATGCATTGCTATCAGAAACCATTGAGAGGAGATCACTCACTGCCAAGTTGGAGTGCTTCTCGACATAAGGGATAGGACTTGGTTCCGCCCTGCTTGTTGATGTACCACACTATGGACATATTGTCAGTCTGAACTGCAATCATCCCGATGGGAAGAGAGTCCTGAAGGGCTTGCAACGCTAAAAAGAACTGCTCTCATCTCTAGGACATGGATGTGCAGGTGGCACTCGAAAGGTTGCCAAGTGCCCTGGACCATCCTGCCCTGAAAATGCCCCCCCCCACACGATCAGGGAGGCATCCGTTGTCACTGTAGCAACCGGGGGGGGGGGGGACAAAGGGTCTGCCCTGAGACACTTGAAGGGAGACCATCCACCAAGACAGGTGTTTCTTGCATGATTGGCTTATCAAAATGTAGTGCGACATCGGGAGCTGCTGGAAGGACCACTGAGAGAAGAGCATCCATTGCAGGAGTCGCATGTGGAATCGAGCTAAGGGAAGTAACGTAATGGCAGCCGCCATGAGACCTACAGTCTTCAGTACAAACTTGGCCTGAATTTTGTTGTTCTGAAGCAGGATATGAACATGTTCACGAATATCTGCGATTCTTTGAGCCGTCAGTTTTGCAGAGAGTTTGACTGTGTCTAATATGGCGACTATGAAGGTAATAAACTGACAAGGCGACAAGGCAGACTTTTCGAAGTTTATGGAGATACCTAGCTCTTCGCAAATCTGAATGGTGTAATCTCTGGATTGAATAAGTTGACGCCTGGTGGTGGCAGTAAGGAGCCAGTAGTCTAGATATGGAAACACCTAGAATCCTTGACGCCTCAGATGAGCCGTAACCACTGCCATGCATTTGGTGAACACTCAGGGGGGCTGTAGTGAGACCAAAGGGCAGGGCCCTGAACTGGTAGTGACTGGCTCCCAGCCGGAAGAGGAGAAACCTTCTGGAGCATCTGTGCATTTTGATGTGGTAGTACGCATCCTGAAGGTCTATAGAGCACATCCAATGGTCCTGACCCAAAAAGGGTAGAATGGACTGTAGTGTGACCATCTGGAACTTCGTTCTTTGAACAGACTTGTTCAGTCTGCTGAGATCCAAAATTGATCTCCAGTCCCCTGTCTTTTTTGGTACTAAAAAGAACTTGGAGTAGATTCCGGATCCTTGCTGGTCTGCTGGGACTGGCTGGATGGCCCTTTTTCTTAGCAGTTTTGAGATTTCTAATACTGCTTGTTCCCTTAGACCGGGTGGAACATCTGGAAGGGGCCTGTTTGGCTGTTTTGGGGTGTGGACAAAGGGAATTTTGTAACCCTCGGATATGATCAACCGTACCCATGTGTCTTCGGTAAGGGAAAGCCAGGCTTTTGGGTACAGTGATAATCTTCCCCCGACTGCCTCCGAAGGTGGACAGTTGGGCAGCTTCTCAGGGATGTTGGAAGGGTTGGCCAGAGACAGCTTCTCTGCTACCCTGATTCTGCGGACCCCCTCTGCCCCTAGGGCGGCATCTATTGTTGTTCCCCCCCTCTGCCTCTAGGGGGGGAACTCGCCTCGTGCGTCCGGCGTGACTCCCTGTGGTTTGCGGAACCACATTTTTCCACCCTTCTGACCTTTGGGGTATGGTCTGGATGGGGTGGAAAAACGGACTCCCACGGCAGAGAGAGTCTTGCCATCTTGTTTGCATCTGGTCAAAGTATCCTTCACCTGAGGTCCAAACAACGCCAAACCATCAAAGGGAGAGTTGGTGAAGGACGCCTTGAAGGGGTCAGCAAAGTTACAAAGCCACATCCAGGCATGCCATCTTAAGGCCACACCTGTGCCTGCAGCCCTACTCGCCCCATCGGCCGCATACGAAATAAGCTGCATGGAGGAGTTAACAATCGAGTTTAGGGTTGCCAGCTGGGAGTTGATTTTGTCCCGAAACACCGCAGCTGTTGGATCCTGTAGTGTGTCACCCATTCCTTTGAGCAAGTCTCATTGAAGACGGGTGAAATGACATAAGTAATTCAGCGACCACATGGTAAAGGTCGCTGAAGAAAACATCCTCTTGCCGTACCTATCCATGGTCCTAGATTCCTTATTAGGAGGATGGATAGGTACTGAAGGATCAGCCAGTTCCTTCTTAGTGGCTGCCGCCACCACCATGGCATCAACAGGGACACCCTTGGTCAAAAACTGTTCATCAGCAGGGGCTGTGATAAATTTTGAAGGCCTCCGCGGGGTTGGTTCCATAGAGTCAGGGGCCGTCCAAGCCTTCCTGGCCACCACTTCCATAAGGGGGTCAAAGGGTGGAGACACCCAGGAGGTGGAAGGGCGAGAACCAAACGCCTCTAGGTAGACCGACTCGTCCTCGGAAGGGTTGAGAGTAGACCAGTTCCCCCTCTGCTTGAGGATCTCAAGGACGTCAGAGAAGGAGACATCCTCAGAGGGGGATCTTGGGGACTCCTCCGACTCATCCAAGTCGGTATCAGACGTGACTGACTCAGGGGAGTCCAGATGCTTCCTCTTACATATCCTCTTCCAAGGGGGCTCCCCTGACAGATCAGGGGAGGCCTCAGAAGAGGAGGATGCTCCCAATGGGGGAGGCCTCAGAAGAGGAGGATGCTCCCAATGGGGGCCCCTGAGGCGTAGGATCTCTGTGGTCAGGGTCGAGAGGATGAGTAGAGACCGTAGCAGGCACTACAGTGGGAGGAGCGGAGGGAGCCGACCGAGGAACAGGCACAGGGGCCAGCACACTCCTCATGACCTCGAAAGCACCCCTATCAGGCAGAGAAGAAGGTCCCCGCTCTGAGGAGATAAGGACCCCTCCCGGCACCAAGAGGGATGGTTCCGAGGCCGATGTCGGAGACAAACTCACCTGCGCCGAGGCTCTGAGAGGGAGAACAGGGTCGGACAAGGGTCCGATGCCACTTGCCCCCTCGGAGCCGACGAGGGAGTCACGGCGTCCAGATCCCTCCAAGGATGGCACCATAGAAGAAATCGGAGCCGACGACGGAGACGAAATGGGTGGTATAGGCTCAGACGTGTCAACGGTCTCGGCTTCCACAAACTCTGGCTCCGAACTCAAGGGAAGAGTCGGAGGAGGAATTGATGACGGAATGGGAATAGCCACTGTCTGTTGAGAAGGGCTATGAAGCATCTGGGCCAGTGCCTGCGACTTAAGGAGTCTACTAACCACCCTCTCGAGGGCATGGTCCGAAAGCCTGGAAGACCAAGAGGAATGGGACCGGTGACTGCACTCCGAAAGCAAAGGAGATTTCGGAGCCGAGTGGACCGACTCCAAAGATGGGGACCTGGAGCGCTTACGGGTCAAAGTTGGCTCCGACAAAACTATTGGAGCCAACTGAGATTTTGAAGTGTCGGCTCCGGCCGGAGCCGATGACAAAGCAGAAGTAGCACCACTGGTCGGAGGCTCTAAACTCAGAGCCGACGATTTAGTGGGCTTAGAAGGCTTGCCCGACGAAGACTTGGCCGGGGAGCCTTCAGGCTTTAATAAGCCTCTCAAAATCAATTTGTTCCTGCAGGACTCTTGGACTGAATGCATGGCAGATGGAACAAGAGTCCTGCAGGTGCAGAGGGCCTAGGCAATACATGCAAAAAGTGTGACAGTCTGTCAAGAGACATTTTCTGACAGCACGAGTCACACTTATTGAAGCCTGAGACCTTGGATTCCTTAGACATAACGGAACACCACACACACACACTACAGTAAATAAAAACCTAGTTCAGTCACAACACCACACCAAAAAGACTGAAACTACAAGTAACAGACTTTAACTAATTTACCCAAAAAACTAACTTGGCCCCAAGGCCTAGATGTATAAGGGAAAGGAAGGGCCGGGGGGGGATAGAAAATAGACCCAGAAGGGGACTATACAAGTCGGGTTACTCTAAGTAGGGAACAAGGGTATAAAGAACACTAACCTGAAATAAAAAGAGAAAAAATCTTACCCAAAAAGCTGTTCTTTTTGAAAAAATTACCAGAGCTGGCAAAAATGCAACCTCGCAGCTAAGCGGCAAACGAGATCTGGATAGTTAGCGCCTAGCATTGTGGGATACAGGGTTACCTCGAGCCGGTAAAAATAGCTCTTGAGCTTTGGCATAAGCTGAGTCGGAGCTGAGGATCGGCTCCGAACCCATCCAGCAAGAATGAAGGCGAGATTGACAACTTAACATCAGATAATTTGAGGTTTGACATTTACCAGGATCGAGGTAAATAAGGTACTCTAGCAAGGTGAGTTTTATTGCCTGGCTCTGTTGCACAAAGGGATGGAGCCTTTACTGTGAGCTAGGTAACCAGGGATTGATTAGAAGCCCCATCACTGGAGAACCAGGCAAGGAGAGAAAGGAGTGAAGGGGCATGGCCCACTCACCTCTCTTGGGGGGGAGGGGGGGAAGCAGGGTTTGAATGCACATACAAGGGCACAATTTGGTGCAGTCTTCCAGGTGGAGACAGTAGAGATCACCACACATGAAGCAGGGGGCAAGGCTGCTTAGATACATTGCCACTTCCAGAAATGAAGAACAACCTCCACAGCCCATTGCTCATCCACTTCCTAGCATATTGCTGAGTGTACACATGGTACAGCCATGGAGAAAACAGAAAAAAAACTGAACCACCCTTGATGGCTACCTAAATATTGCCCCACCCCCTCAGTCAGCTCTTGTCCCGTTAGGAACAAATGGGATGATTAACTGCAAGAGGATCTAATACTGGACAGACAGCAAGGCAAAAATCTGAAATAAATGCGAATTTTATTTAAAGCTTATAGCACTTATTCTGTATAAGAAACAGACTAATTAGTGTACATTGAAAAAAAAATTCCTTATAACACTTTTGTTCACCTTAAGTTTTCACAAACACACAAGTTATTCACAAACACATAAGTATTACTTCCAAACAAACAATACATTCTGCCCCTTTACAAAGGCATTGGTTATGTTTTATTTGATTGTACTATCAGATTTAAAAGTTGCTTTCAGCCTTATTACAAGGTTTGTCCCAACGTATAATGCATTGTGCAGTTCCACTGACGATCCCAAGGAAATAGTTGGGGGTTTCCTAGTCTTGGTGACGACATCTCCAGATGGGGCTGGACTACTCAATTAACAGATTCTGTCTGAAGAGTCCTCAGACAAGCTGCCTATGTTTAAAGAGATAGCAAACTATTTAAAAATATGGCAAACAGTTTGTAAAGCAGTGTATAAGGAGAAAGGCATGTACGAGCACAAAGATGTTGAATTGTGTTTTTGGTGGGAGTACTCAGGTTATTTTATGTATTTTATTGTGAACAGAGAGAGAAGGAGACAGGAGAAAAGTTTACTGAAATGACTTAGTATCATATTGTTAGACTATTTCACTGATCACAACTGATCTATTTGATTCTCAACCCAGAGAAAAGTAAGACTTACAATGAAAAATATAAGTATGTATTAATACTTACAATATAAAACATAGTAGAATAAAGACATGTATCAACAGTATAAAAAATATATACAACTAAATACAAAGCATATGTGGCAAGATGGTAGAAGGTGCATTTAAAGATTTATAAGTGGAGAAAGCTTATGAAAGTGGGAGCACAAAAAGATTTGTCCTGATCAGGTTATGTTACCAGAAATGTGGCTCTGGCATTTAATGAGCATCTGAATATGACCTCTCATTTGCGATAAGATTTTAGGTAAGAAGAAATCTGTAAAAGATGGGAAGGAATGCAGCCCTACATTTTGGAACAAGTATAGAGGAATGATCTGTGTAATGGAGCGTGATTTTTCAGAGCTTTTAATGTGAAGCGGAGTTGTGATGTCTACGTTTGTAGATAGCTTTTTTTTTTATTTAATTTATCCCCAAGGGATGACATTGTTTGATTAGTTAGTAACTTAAATAGTTGGGAGCCCAGTAGAATATCAACTCTGTGTTTGACTTGGAGCTATTTTGCTTTTTCTAGGTTTTTGCAATGGTTTTCTTGTTTAGGAAAATACTGTACCATGTGAAGTCTTAGGAAGATGTGTTGGTTTGCTCCAACTTGTGACGTTACAAAAGCTGTTTTAAATGTTTAATACTCCATAACTCAGGGAAGTTGTTTTTGCATTTTTTCTGCATTATTTGCACTCCACTTAAATTAATTTAGCTAATCTTGTTGAATTTCTATTTTGATTGCTTTTATCCCCCACTTGTTTTACTGTTCACATTGCTCATGTTGGAGACACTGAAGCAGTAGTAGTTTCTGTAGTTAGAGTACATTGATCACCACTATTTTTTAGATAGCCTAGTACTAACTGGTCAAATTTACAGCTGTTTTATCACTGGTCTTTAACTTTTTACTGCCTTCCTTATACTAAAATCAGCTGTGCTTTTTGAGATAAATATTGACATATCAAAAAAATAAAGGTCTCAGTTTGGATTTTCTCTAGTAGAATTGTTTCAGACATAAAAATTGACAAAACTGACTTCTGTACTTCAAACAAGATACTTGTTTATAGCAACTTTATTGTGCAAGTTAGATAAGGCTAATAGTTCTGCCTTGTTATGAAAAAAGGAATATTATAGATTCACCTTGATCTGTTCCTTGTTCCGTAATGGATGCGGCTTTGTTTATGTACCTCATGGATGAAGTAAAGAGAATGTGCACAGCATATGAGAATATGCTGAAATGTAATGAGTACCGGCAGTCTGAATAATAATTGCATATTTATACTCTCAAAGATATGAATTATGATTGGAAGGACTATTCTAGGAACTGTCTGTTCTTTGTCAAGTGTAAATAAAAGTCTGCAGTAGTTCTGCCATGTTGCTAGTTTTAGTTTAGATCACTTGAGATGCCACCAATCAATTCTGAAAATAAACGTCTTGCCTTAAACTGTTTCCATGTCTTACTGGATTTACTAATGATGGAAGGTAATAAGGAACATCTTAACAGTACTCAGCTGCATTGAACACACTGCAGGGGTAGTTGTAACTGGATAGTGGTTTATGAAGTGAACCTTTTCCTTTAGCCATCAGTGTATTAAATCAAACTTCCTTTCTCTCTTGGATAACTGCCATCAGTCATCTGGGAGCTTTAATGTTTTGCTCTGATTGGTGTGGAAATGTAAAAACCATCGCAGATTTGCTACCTGCTCCTGCAGACTCAGCTCAATTAAGAGATCTCACTCCCTCCTTTCTCCCCCATTTTCTTCTTCTCCTCCTAAGTTCCAATAAATAATAGCATTGGCCAGCATGGAGAAACAGAGCAGTCTACCTTCCCTACTATTGCCATCCTTCTAACACTTGGTATCCAAAGGCAGTAAATCAACTGCAACAAGCTCACTGAAAATGAACTTTTGCCCAGCCAAAATGATTCCATCTGCAAGAGTAAAAACATACAGTTAATTTGGAGACATCTCCCTTGAAACCTCATGCATACAGTGATCATCATACTGTTTCATCCTAAACATACAAATTCAACATCTGCATACTATTAGCACTGAAGTCATAGGTTGATATCAGTACAAAATTTCTACCCAAGCCTCCTAGACCTCATTAAACCAGAGAGCAACAACCTCCCCAATACATCTATTACATGCACCCCTTCAACAACACAAACAAAACACTACTGAACCTAACAAGAATAAATTTAAGTTCTGGAAATGTCCAAGTAATAGGTGACTCCATTGTTAGGCACAAGGATTTCATACTTACCAGGCTGAACAAGGATAGCATTACAGTCAACTGTCTCTCAGTAGCTAGGATTGCTAATATTTCAAGAGATTGTAAAACACTCTCCTCCAGTAAATTTAATTATGGCATGATCATAGGGCATACTGGAATGAATGACCTAGCATGAAAACTGATAAAAGATGTACAGAAGGACTTGCTGAAACTTGTTATTCATGCTTCTGTCAAGGATAATACTCAGATGTTTATTTCAGCAACTGGGTAAGAGGCTGGTGTTATTCCAAGGGGATCCACTATGTGTCTCATTGGGAAAGGCAATCCTACTTGCTTTGTCAGTTGGTCTACACATTTATTTAAAGAGCTTATGCATACTGGCCAAAGCCTTTGTTATCTCCACTTTGCCTTTTTTGATGCAGAGTCCATCATCAACATCTCGATCAAACCAACAAATCAGACTATAACTTGGACAACATTAGGGTGACTCTTTTTCAATGCCAGGTGTCTTAATAGCAAACTGTCTGATTTGACGGCACTTCTACATCTGCAAGGAGCCCATGTTTGTGCAATGACAGAGATATGGTGTAATCACAACTTCCTCTCTGTGTCCAGTTTCTGTGCCTATCATGCCTTCAGACCCATGGGTAACTGTGGATATGTCTCAGTTTTTGTCAGGGATTTCCAAAGTGATACCTAATGACTCTCCCAGTGAGCCCAGATTAGATAAGGTGGACCTTAAACTTATAGCTTGCTACTGGTCCCCTTCCATGGCCCACAGGATCATGATACATTCCTTGCATTCACAGAAAACATCTCTAATAGAGATGGCTCTCAAATCCAAGGTGACTTCAACTACTACTCCATAGACTTGGGTAGGCACAGTGCTTCTTAGATGGGATGATCAAGAATTCCCTAAATCACATTTTTGTAACCTCATTGGGGCAGTAATATCCTGGGTCTAGCTCTCACAGACTCAGCTATTTGAAATGCATCCAGGGATACGGTCAAGACCCACAGATGCAGTATTTTTAGCTTTTGATAGCCCTGGATACCTGGGCAGATGGCTCCTTCTCCTTTGATTACCATGTGATCAGAAAGTCCTTCTATATAACTCAACTAATCACTACTCTCATAACTCGGAGTGCCGACAGACCGATAAAAAAGATCAAAACTGCAGGAGAAGAGCAAATCTTGAACATTCCTCTTCTCTTTTTAAAGCCAAGAGACCCAACATCCCAAACATCAATATCCCAATTCTGTGATCACAATACCTTGGAGAAAAGGAAATTTTGCAAAACAGCCATTTTGGATTTGGTATGTACAAGTCTGTTTTTTCAGCCATTCAGTATTTGTTTTTGAACACACTTATGCGGGTCCTGACTTTTCAAATGGTTATCCTTTCTTTGTGCTGTATACGGAGTCACCTTCCAGATGCCTTGTACCTGCTTTGCTATTGCAATTGCCCACTTTGTATCTTTATTAGTCAACTAGCATTCCCTTCTTAGCTTGACGAGTTTTTTTTACATTTCCCACTTTTTCCTGGGCTCTTTTCTTTTCAATACCTTCCCACACTTCTGCATTCCACCAACAGCTTTCCTTATGTAACGTATTTCCATATTTGGATTGACTGGATATCTATTCTTTGGTTGTTATCCTTCTTCACCTCTGCCTACTTCCTCTTCTTCCCGAGATGCTCAAGACCATACTTTAGTATTTTGTTCAACTCTTGTGCTTTAATTCCTTTCAGCTTACAGGTCTTCTGCCTAGTCTATGTGGACTTTAGAGCCTTCTCTGACCATTGCTTGCAGCTGACTTTGGCCTCTAGTAGTTTATGTTCTGGCCTAACTGCTTCACTGGCGATGAATTTACAATCTTTGATTCCACCCTAGAGCCCTTTCCCTAACAGAAGGAAGTTAACCTGAGTTGCATGTCGACCAGTCTTGTATGGGATCTTGTGACTGCCTCTCTTGCTTCACCATGTGTTGATCACCATCAAACCATTTGCCAGGCAGAAGTCTAGAATGTCTCAACGCTTTACTCCTTGCCCCACACCTGTAGGTGAAGTCAATCTTCATATTCTATTCTGCCTGTTCCAACATGAATGTTCAGGTCTCCCATTTTCACCAACAACTCATGTTGTCCTACTTTATCTAGTAGGTACATTTAAAATAAATACATTTATTCTATACAACAAAATTAGCTATACTGCTATCCTTTTTATAACACACACACAAGGAAATCTACTAATCTGGTTACATAAAGGACTGTCTACTAATAACACGAGCCAATAATATTTTACCAACTGCATTATTTGTTGACTCAACACATTATATGTAGTAACAAAATATATACTCCTTATAACATCACTACTTCACCCACCATTCAAGATATTATTATAATGTATCTTAATGACATTTATATTTTCATTCCTGTTTATACTCAAATCTTTATTATCTTCCAACACTAAGTTCTGAACCTGTTTTCTTTCAAAAAGTACTTTGTGTAAGGCATTTTAATACCCTTATTACTGTAACCCCTACTAATAAAATGTTGTTGTATATAATACATTTCTTTTTCCTATTCCTAGTATCAGGTCATATATTGCTAGTAGTTATGGCACGTATAACTGTGGTAAAATGTTCTATATGTTCACCGGTGGTGAATCAATTTCGTAGGATAAATAATATTAATTTTAAGCCTGTGCAAAAATTTAATTGTAGCACTCAAGGAGTGATTTATGTTTTACAATGTCCCTGTAAGTTATTTTATATTGGGGAAAGCCAAAGGGCTTTTAAAGTTAGATTTCAGAAACATGTTAGAGACGTTAAATAAGTATGTCTTGAAAGTCCTCTGGCTTTCCATTTTAAAGATTTCCACAATAGTGATGCCTCTCTGTTAAAAGGTTCTATTTTAGAACAAGTAATTTTGCATATAGGTGAAGGAGCATGTCTTAAAGATAAGTTATGTAAAGAAACTACTTATATTTTAAAATACAACACTCTAGACCTGAAAGGGTAAAATAGGGAGTGTAATTGGAAGTATGCAATTGATTATTTTATTGTTGTGGTTATTTAATGTGTCTTTTTGAATGTTATTTTTGTACTCCAGTGAAGGTGACTTGCCGAGGCGTTAGACAGAAATAAATTTCTGATTTTTTTTATCTGTAGCCATAGCTGTTGTTTTCACTGTTTTCATATCCTGTACATTTGAACTTCTTTACGGTTTCTTTTACGTCTTCTATCCATTCAGCATCTTTGTTATGTTCCACAGGATCTTAATAGAGATTTCTCCAAAATGTGACTATTTCTTTTTTGATGGTATTTCTACTCCTTTGGTATTGTTTCTCTAAAAAGCTTTTTTTGGTCATCAATGAATTGCTTATTTTGTACTTTTTCTTTATATTTATCTGGACACCTATGTTTTTCTGCCTGTGCTGATATATTCAGTTTATTATTTGCAATACTCTACGATAGAGCCTGACCTGTTCTAATATTGCAGACTGCTTTTTTTACATCTATCTTTCTAAATATTTTTACATCTATCTTTCTAAATATTTTTGTTGATCTGTTCCCTCTTATATACTCTTTTAATAGTGACACTCAATGCTTCCATGATGGCATTTAATTTCTCCCCTTAGCATAAAAGTAGATGTTCCAATAGTTTACTGTTGCAGTAACCTAGGTTTATGGGTCTTATCCCCACTAACCAACCAGCTCTTCAAAGCTGAAGGGCATCCTACACGTATTCTGCCAGGAGCTCAGGCAAAACTCCATGCAAAAACAGAGTGCGTGTCAAAAGCTTCATAGATTATATGCCACAAGAAAGGAGGCAATGGCCCAGAAAGGAAAAATACTAAGAACTATGACACAAGAGTAACAATATACACAGGGGTATACATCTCCACACACTGGCAATACAAAACAAAAAAAAAAGAAAGAAGAAGGCTGGAGAGAACAGATGGCTACTGCAGCAATGCTCTATTGCAGCATCTACTGTAAAAGTATGGGGACAGGACCAAGCTGCAGCCTCTAGGATACTTCTGGAGTCTACCCCTGTCCAGAAAGCCACAAAAGATGCTAAACCCTGGTGGAATAGGTTCTAAACCTGTTTAAAAATGTCTTGCTATGGTCAGATTAGCAAAAAAAAAAAAAAAAGTTATGTCTTACCATAACGTTCCATTGGTGTTGTTGATCTTTATTCTTGACTGATTGGGTTACAGTTCCGACCCTCAGAACTGACCTGGCCATTATATAACCCATGCCAGCCAAAGAACTCTCAAGCTAGTAGGCTACCCATAATGCCCCTCTCAACATTACCTCAGATAGAGTTTGCAAAATTACAGAAACAAAGGAGGAGATTAACTCCAAATGAGGAAGCCATGTCCATTGAAAAACCTAACAGAAAACCCAGGACAACAGGTCGCTCCACCAGGAATCCATAGGAGGGGGAAAGGAGGGTGGGACACCAAGAATAGATGAAGATCGACAACAGAGATGGAACATTATGTTAAGACATAACTTCTTTATCTGATGCTGTCAATCTTCATGTATTCTTGACTGATGGGATACAGTCCCTATCTACTTTAGATCCAAGGTGGCCCTATGGAAGGATATACCCAAAAGCCACAGAACCAAAGGCTGCTCTACCCCTGGAGACCAGATCCAGTTTGTAATTAGTAATAAAGGTATGCACAGTAGCCCAAGTCGCTGCTGCACATATTTCACTCGTGGAAGCTTTAGAATGGAAGACAGCTGAAGTAGCCATAGATCTAGTGGAAATGTGCCTTTACCAGCCTTGGAAGTTTTAGGTGGTTCTTGTTATAAATGAAGGAAGTACAATCTTAATTTTGGCAAGGTAACCTTAGAGACAGATTTCCCTAAAGTTGCACCAGAGAAGGAAACAAATTTCTTCAGCTCTGTTGAGATAGAAACAATTGCCTGTGAACATCCAACAGGTGTAAGCAATATTCACCTTTATTAGAAAAATTCGGAAAGAAAACAGGTAAGTCTATATTTTGATTAATGTTGTACTCTGAGACCACCTTTGGAAGAAAGGATGGGTTTGTCCCGAGTGTAACTCTATCCCTATGGAAAATTAAGTAAGGGGGGCTTATAAGTCTTGCAATTCGGAAACTCGTCTCATGGATGTGATGGCTATATGTAAAAGTATTTTCCAAGAGAAGCACTTCAAGTCAAAAGTATCCAATGGTTCAAAATGAGAAGCTACTAGAGACCAAAAGAATAGTCAAGTGCCATGGTGGTAGAAGGTCCTTAAATGGGGGCTTTAAATGGATAGTTCATTTGAGGAAGACCTTACAAAGTCTGTGAGAGATTAAAGACAGATCTCGGAAACCACTGTGAAAGTAAGAGATGGCTGCTAGAATTACCTTAACAGTGGAAGCAGAAGCACCCTCACTGAAAAGAATAGTTAAAAACTCCAAAACTTTTTCCACTGGGGCTGAAAAGGGGTCGAAGCCATTGTCGCAAGCCCAGATTAAACATTTTTCCATTTACTGAGGTAGAGATTCCTGGTGGATGGTTTATGGGATGACAGTAAGATGTTTCATACTGGGGATGGAATATCATAATGCCCGAGGACTAATGGAACTGGAGGAACCAAGTGGCTAGCTTGAGAATTTGAAGAATGGGATGCACCAGTCCCCAAGGGTGAGACAGAAGGTCCAGAACTGGGTCCAGAATCCATAGACGGTAAACTAGATGAGGCCACAGGAAGGGAAACCACATTTGTTGAGGTCAGAAGGGTGCAATGAGGATTACTTTGCTTTTCAACCTGGTTGCTTTCTTGTGGAAAAGGGGAATCAGAGGGAAGGGGGGAAAGCATAAAGGAGACCTGAAGGCCAAACGAGGAGAACAGCATCTCTCAGGGACTCCTCCTGAGGAGAAATTAAGGAAAAATAGCTTCTGCACTCATTTTGGGGTGATGCAAAAAGGTTGCAGCAAAGCTGGCCCCAGCAATGAAAGATCTTCTTTGCTACCTTGGGATTGAGAGATCACTCATGAGGCAGTAGAATACATCTGCTTAATTTGTCCGCTATCACATTTGAAC
This sequence comes from Protopterus annectens, assembly GCF_019279795.1. Lineage (NCBI taxonomy): Eukaryota > Metazoa > Chordata > Ceratodontiformes > Protopteridae > Protopterus > Protopterus annectens. Next base: position 360,809,262 of record NC_056751.1, read on the forward strand.
TCCCCGGGATGTGCACTGCTATCAGAAAGTGGTCAGAGCAATGGCCTATTGCCACACTTGGAGGGCTTCTTGACACATGGGACAGGATTTGGTTCCACTTTGCTTGCTGATGTACCAGACTACGGACATATTGTCTGATTAAATTGCAATTGTTCCCTGAGGTAGGGCAGAGTGGAATGCTTGCAAAGCTAGTAGCACCGCCCTAAGCTCCAGAACACTGATATGCAGAATAGTCTCTATTGGGGACCAAGTGCCTTGGACTGTCTTTCCCAGACAATACCTCCCCCCGCACCCCCATCTGGGAGGCATCCATGATCACTATGGCCTTGGGATGAGAAGGTACAAAGGGGAGGCCAAAAGGGATTTGATCAGATTCCATCCACCAGGACAGGTCCTTTCTGCAGTGAATTGTAATGAATATGGGGTGGTTCACTGGATGGGTTAGAATGGACCATTGATTGGCAAGAAGCCACTGTAGCAATCTCATGTTAAATCTCACTAGTGAGACCAGAGTGACTGCCACTGCCATGGACCCTAATGCTTGAAGCACTAGCCAGGCTGGTACTTTGTTTGAACCCAGGGGGGGAATGAACTTGAGATCTTACTTTCTGTAGCTTGTGGGGAGGCAGAGAAGCCACACAAGAGAGAGTGTTGAGACAAGCTCCAATAAATTCTATATCCTGACAGGGGGTCAATTGATACTTTGTAAAACTGACTGTAATTCAACACCCTGGGAGCTTCGCTGAGACCAAAGGGCAACACCCTGAACGGATACTGACTGGCTCCTAGCCAGATGTGGAGAAACCTTCTTGACCATTTGTCCATTTTTATGTGGTAGAATGCGTCTTGAAGATCTATTGAGCACATCCAATCATTTTCCTCTAAAAAGGGAAGTATTGATTGAACCATGACTACACGGAATTTGGATAGTTGAACAAAATTGTTTAGAATGCAGAGATCCAAATTGGCCTCCAATCCCCTGTCTTTTTTGGCACTAAAAAGAATCTTGAGCAAAAGCTGGATCCTATCTGATTTGGTGGGACTTCTTGGATGACTCTTTCTTCTAGCAGCTTTTGTATTTCCAAGGCTGTTTGGTTCCTCTGACTTGGTGGAACATTGGGGAGTCTTATTCAAGTTCTTGGATAAAGAATAAAAAGAATAAGGTAACCTCTGGAAATAATTCTTAGCAGCCAAGCATCTGTGGTAATTTGCCACCACGTGGTTGGGTGTAAAGAAAATCTTCCCTAGACAGCCTCCAGAGGTAAGCAATCAGGCCTCCTTTCAGGAGTGCTGATAGGGTTGGCCAGAGAGGGACTCTAGAACCCTGGTTCTGTGGGCCACCTCAGCCTCTAGGACACCGTCTTCCATTGGTACTCCCTCTTCTACCCCAAGGAGGGTCCGTAACAAATGTGTCCTGGAAAGGTCTCTGGGACTTATTGAACCACATCTTCCTACTCCTCAAATTCCTGGAATAGGCTTCTTGGGGAGCAGAAAAATGTATGCCCATGGCAGACAGGTTCTTTCCATCCTTCTCATACCTGGATAGTTACTTAACTTTGGGACAAAACAAGGAAGATCCGTCAAAGGGAGCATTGACGAAGGAAGACTTGAATGGCTCTGCAAACTCATATAGGGGCAACCAAGCACATTGTCAAATAGCAATGCCTGAACCTGCTGACCTGGTCGCCCCTTTGGCTGCATGTGCAATTAGCCTCATGGACAAATTTGAGATAGTCTCCAAGGTAGTTAACTGGGAGGCCACTTTTTCTTGGACCCCCTCAGCTACAGCTCCTGCTAGTGTATCCGACAGCTCCTTGACCAGATCCCTCTGGAGCCTAGAAAAATGTGCCAAAAAATTCAAGGGCCTAATGGTAAATCTCAATGATGTATAAACCTGCTTTCCTAATTTGTCCCATCACCCTAGGCTCCCAGTTAGGGGGATGTACAGTGGAACTTTCCTCAGCCAGTTCCTTTCTAGTGACAGCTGCTACCACCATGACATCTACTGCTAACCCTTTTGCCTAGTGTTGATGATCCTCAGGAGTGGAGAGTATTTTATCTGGTCTCCGGGGAATATGTTTATCAAGTCAGGAGTCTTCCGAGCCCATTGAGAGATCACTTTAATGAGATACTCAGCGGGAAGAGTCACCCAGGAAGTAAATGGGTGAGCTCTAAAGGCCCGCAAGTACCCCTCTGTTTAAGGATCTCCAGGATTTCTTCAAAGGAGATGTCTTCCTGGGGCAACTGGGGGGAACCCTCCCCCTCATCGAAATCCATGTCCTCAGTGATGGACTTTACAAGGCAGTCCAGGTGTTTCCTCTTACACAATTTCTTCCAAGGGGGCCTCTTCAGTGGGAATATCTGGAGAAGACTCGGAAGAGGGGTGACCCTTGGTCGGTATGTCTTGCATCATTGAAGCTCGCTGTCCAGACATGGAGGTTGCTGGTAGCTCTGGATAAGCAGAGGTCAATAAGTGAGACTCTGGAAACACAGGGGCCACCTGGAAAGCAGCAGTGGCAAAGGCAGTCTCCATAGCTTGGAAGGCAGCCCCCCCCCCCCCCCGAGGAGGGATGGGAGCCTGGAACTGAGACAAACAAACTCATAACCAGGGTCACACCCTGTCCCAAGAGACCCAGTTGCAGAGCCACAGCCAAGGAAGGGCACACAGCCAGTGCAGTCCAAAGTGGTAAGGTGGAGTCAACTCAAACCAGTCAGACCAGTCAGTGGAGGCCCAATCCCAGGGACCCATCGGTTATGAAGGCACAGAGTCAGAGCTGTGTCTAAAGCTGAAGAACAGCAAGATATCTGTGCCAAGACCATAGGAGTCTGTGTGGATGGAGTAGGGAGCGCTAAAGCCTGCAAAGAGGTCAGAGGAGGAGTATATGTGGGACCACCTTGAGAGAATTCCCCTGCCCCGGGAAGGGACTGAGAAGATGGAGGAAGACCCCTAGCTGTCAGAAGCTGATCCACCAACCTCACTATATCAAACTTCAGAAAGACTCCTGGTGAAGAGAACGGACAACCCCAAGGGGGATTCAGGTTGCTCTATGAACGGGCTAGGGAGTTGACCTAGAAAGGGGTTGATTGATGGTGAATATGTAGTCCTGGGTACCAGGGAAGAAAGTAAAAGCTGCTGTGTCACAGGAGATGTCAGCACTGATGTGGTAACTAAAATAGTCGCTGCCGAGGTAGGAGTAATTTCTAGAATCAGTATCATAGTCGGTGTCAATGGCACCGAAGAGCAACCCGTCAAAGGAGGTTTCTGTTCTTTAGAGGTTGGTACCGATGGAGACGTCAGCACAGAACAAGTAGATTTTGCTCCAGAGGCCTGAGGACACTGGTCAGCCTTGGACAAAGCTTCCTCAAAAGGGGCCTTAAGAAGCCCTTTAAGGATTAGTTTATTTCTAAGTTCCACCAGAGCTCTATTACTGATACCCTGGCAGATAGACATGCTTCATGACCGTCAAAATTCAGAATTTTCCTGCCGGAGTCCTGGCACTCTTTAAACTCAGTGGTTGACTTTGATTTATCTGCTATTTTAAGATTAGAAAGGGCAAGAAGTCAAGAAACACACAATCACTCAGTTTTTGAAAGGGAGGAAACCTACCAATGATGGTAGGAGAGATTACCAACAGTAAAGGAAAAAGGAATCGAGGGGAACTACCAACTATGGTAGGCAAGGTGTACCCAAGGTTACAGGTTAAGGAAAAATACCACTCACACAAAGAGAAAGGATAGACAGGATCAGTTATTTCTAAATTACTTAAGTATGGCAAAAAAATGAATTAGAGAAATGGAATAGTTATAAAACAGTACTTGGCTGTGACAGAGAGGCTGACACGTCTTTTCTACAAGAGTGGAATGAGATCCGAGGTAGTGTAGAGAGGGGCATTATGGATAGACTAATAGCTAGAGTGTTTTTTGGCTGGTGCGGGCTATATAACGGTCGGATCCATTCCGAAGGTAGGAACTGTAACCCATCAGTAAAGAATTGATGAAGATTGACAACATCAGATGAAATACTATGAGACAACTCTGTAGAAATGATCTGCTTTGAGACTGGTTGTCCTTTCCTCTTACCTTCATAGGATACAAACAGCTGATGAGCTTTCCTGAAGGAATGAGTTTCACCTAGGTAGCATCTGAGCTGTCTGTGGATATCCAGAGTGTGAAGAATTTTTTTCTTCTCCTTTGTTTTTGGGCTCAGGAAAGAAGTTAGGGAGATTAACAGACTGACTCAAAGTAAACTCTGGGATTGCTTAAGGCATAAAAGGACTGGTTCTCAAAGAAACCCTATCAATGTGTAAAATGAAGTAAGGTTACAATTCCCATGCTCTTCTAGCAAATGTCAGAGCAATGAGTAAAGCAGTCTTCCATGGAAAGAACCTCAAATCACCCAGATGAGCTAGTTCAAACAGAAAAACAGTAAACATCTTTCAAACACAAAGTTAAGATCCCAAGGAGGAGATCCCCATTTTCTAGGTAGAAAGATATGCAAAACCCCTTTCAAAAACTGCGCAACTTGAGGACAGACATGCAGAAATCACTGACAAATGAACCTTAATAGAGGAGTAAGAAAGGCCAGAGGAGAGTAACTCACAAATAATCAAGAACCAGAGGCAGTCAGCCCTTAAAAGGGTCCAGTTTCTTGGAATGGTACACCAACTAGAAAATCTCGTCCACTTATACATACATGATTTCCAAAGTACCAGTTTTTTTAGCCACCTTCAACACCTGCTGCACATCCTCAAAAAAAAAAAAAAAAAAAGTACCTAAAAGGAATCAAAATTCTACCATCCAGGTGGTAAAGTGAAAAGTTTTCAAGTTGGGCTGTATCAAACTACCCGATTTGTCTGAGTAAATCCAGTCTGTGGGTTAGCCTGTGGTAATTACCCTTGGTCAGTTTCAAAAGAAGGGAGAACCATCTGGACCAAAAGCGGGTCACCACCACAATCTTTGGAGAGTCCTTCTGAATCTTTAGAAGATCCATGTATATCAGTAGAAAAGATGGAAAAGAATAAAAGGAACTTTCCTGTCCATGAGAATGAGAAGGCAGATTACAAGTATAGGGTGCTCTTAAGCTTTGAAAAGCTGGACAGTTGGTGAGGATGCAACCCAAAATTCTTAGGCTACTGTAACAGTGATCTATTGTTGAACATGTAGCACTGCCCATTCCTTCATAAGGAAGAAATGGAAAGCCATAAGAATTTATCTGAGACATATTTGGTCTTCCATTGCATAACCCATTCAATAAATGTAATCACGGTTTTCTTGCAGATCACAGGACAGCTGCACCCCCTCTTTTAAAAATTATTTCCCTGAAATTATTGGAGCCTAATTTCTGGGGGTGCTTTATGGGGTCACCAATATGTGGACAATGGAGCTCCTACAGCAATTCTCTAAGCCAAACAGTTTTTGTTGCTATTTGATGCACATTTATTCCAAATCATGCAGTCCGTTTTTGTAATCAAGGCAATATGTTTTTATCTATAAATACTTCTTTGATTTTACTGTATATTCAACTGCAGACTGGAGATCTCTTCATGCTGAGTGTTGTTTCTCGGGCCATTATGGAAAGCCACTCAAAAAGAATCTTCAGTAGATGCTTCTGAGTTTCACAATAAAACCACTACCTTTCATATTTGCTATATTGATTCCTTGCAAAACAGAGTTGCTGATGCCAAGAAAAAAGAAGTTCTGTACTCACCATAACGTCCAATGTGTGTTGTCCATCTCGCCTTCATTCTGTACTGGTTGGGTTCAGAACCAATCCTTGGTTCTAACTTAGCCTATACAAAAGCTTTAGGACTTCCCCGGCTCATGGCTGTAACCCTTGTAATGTTCCCTAAGCTGCAATGCTTAGGGAAAGCTCCCCAGATCTTATTTGCAGATACCAAAGAACTATTTCATGTCTAATAGATCAATGGAGAAATGTCATAGAACATAATTTGTGATTGTAACCACTCAGTCCTCCAGGAGCAAAAGGCTGGGGGAAGGAGGGTGGGATGTAAGAAGAAAGGCGAGAGGGACAACACATGGAACGTTATGGTGAGTACATAACTTCTTTACGTGATGTTGTTCTATTGCCTTCATTCTGTACTGGTTGGGACAGCATCCCTAACACCATCTTTCTTGGGTGGCTCAAGGGAGAATATTCTTCAGAACCGTGGAGCCAAAGGAGGCCCTGTTCCTGGAGGCCAAATCCACTTTGTAATGAGTGATAAAGGTATGAGGCCTTACCCATGTTGCTGCAGCACAAATGGCATCAATTGGTAGTCTCACTTGAAAAGCAGATGAGGTTGCTATAGCCCTTGTAGAATGACCTTTTACTTTTCCAGGGAGTTCTCTGTTTTGAAATTTTAAGTAAAGGTAATACAATCTGAAAGCCATTTCGTAAGTATGACTTTTGATACAGGAGCACCTTTCTTGTTATCTGAAAATGATATAAGTAACTGATCAGACTTTCTGTAGTCCTTTATTCTATGTAAATAGAAGCTTAATTGCCTACATACATCTAGCTGGTGTAGCATATACTCTGCCCTGTTGCCATAGTTGGGGAAAAAACTGGTAAGTCTATGGATTGATTCAGATTAGATTCTGGGCATACCTTGGGTACGAAGGATGGATTTTGTTTGTAGAGATACTTTTGTCTTTGTGGAAAAGCATGTAGGGGGGCCCGACTGACAATGTTTGTAGTTCTGACACTCTTCTAGCAGAAGTGATGGCTACCAAAAAGATTGTCTTCCACGTTAAAAACTGTAGATGATGCAGGTTCAAAGGGGGGGGAGAATCCAACAGGATAAGACAAAGTTTAGATCCCATGGTGCTGGAGAATCTTTGATGGGTGGTCTGAGTAAAATAGTACCCCTCAGGATAGCTTTGCAAAGTTTGTGGGATATTACATTCGGCCCCCATTCACCTATACAGAAGTTTGATACAGCTGCTAGTTGAACTCTAATAGTAACCACAGTTGCACCTTCATTAAAAAAGCTTTGCCAAGAATTCGAATATAGAGGATATAGGGGCAGAGAGAAAGGGTCAATGTGATTATTCAAGGCCCAAATGGAAAATCTCTTCCATTTGTTCATATATAATTTCCTGGTTGTAGCCTTATGAGATGAGATCAAGATATGTTTCACAGAAGGGGAAATGTCAAAGAGCCTGGCTTTGTGTGGAATTGGAGCAGCCAAGCTGTCAGCTTGAGGGTTTGAACTGATTCCTGGAGCATCCCTTACATACGAGTCAGGAGGTCTGGAACTGGGTCCAGAATCCACGGCTCCTCCTGAAGATGAGGCCAAAGAAAGGGGAACCATATTTGATGAGACCAGTACGTGGCGATCAGTATTAAACTCCTTCCCAACAAGCTAGTTTTCTGAAGGACTTTGGGGATCAATGGAAAGGGGGGGGAGTTTAGGGAGACCCGGGGTCAATCATGTACAAGTGCATCCATTGGTGACTCCCCAGGAGGGGGTATCAGGGCAAAGTAGCTGCTGCATTTGGCATTCATGGACGTGGCTAAAAGGTTACAGCAAGGCTGGCCCCACTTGTGGAAAATCTCTTCCGCTACTTCCTGTTTTATGGACCACTCATGAGGCATCAGAATCGCTCTGCTGAGTTTGTCTGCTATTATGCTGGATTTCCCCGAGATATGTGTTGTTGTCAGAAAATGTTGGGAAGAGATTGCCCACTGCCATACTCTTAGGGCCTCTCGACAGAGGGGGTAAGACTTGGTTCCTCCTTGTTTGTTGATGTACCATGCAACTGACATGTCTGTCTGTACTGCAATAGTTCCTAGCAGTAGAGTTTAAGAGTGTCTTGGAATGCTTGCAATGCTAGAAGCACCACTCTTATCTCTGGGACACTGATGTGCAAGTGGGCCTCATTATCCCGCCAAGTACCTTGGACTGTTCTTCCCAGATAATGCCCCCCTCACCCTATCTAGGAAGCATCTATGGTCACCGGGGCTAATGGTTGTGGAAGAACAAAAGGTTGACCTAGAGTCACATGAGTGGAATGAAGCCACCAACGAAGGTTTTCTTGCAAGATTCTGTTGTTATAATTTGGTGAGACATGGGTAACTCCTGCATGGACCACTGAGTGAACAGCAGCCACTGCAAAATTCTCATGTGCAGGCGTGCCAACGGTATGAAGCTTGTTGCTGCTGCCATGGTACCCAAGACTTTCAGGACAGTTCTTGCTTATACTTTTTTCTTGGAGTGTAGATTTTTGACTTGACGTCATAAGACTTGAACTCTTTCGGGGGAGAAGCTTGACCAATATTTGTTTTGCATCTACATCTGCTCCTATAAAAATGATATGCTGAGATGGAAACAAGGCAGATTTGTTGTAATTTACTGTGATCCCTAGGTGAGAGCAAAGCTGTATGGTGGTGTCTCTCGCTTTTGTTAGTAGATGCTTGGTGGTGGCAGTTAGGAGCCATTTGTCTAGGTACGAAAACATTCGGAATCCTAGGTGCCTCAAGTGAGCTGTGACTACTGCCATGCACTTGGTGAACACTCTGGGGGCTGTAGTGAAACCAAAGGGCAGGGCTCGAAATTGGCAGTGACTGGCTACCAGCCAAAAGCACAAATGACTCCTAGATCCCCTGTCCATTTTGATGTGGTAGTACACATCCTGGAGGCCTATCAAGCACATCCAATAGTCTTGTCCCAGAAAGGGAAGTATCGACTACAGTGTTACCACCCAGAACTTTGATTTTTTTTTTTTTTATGGACTTGTTTAATTTGCTGAGATCCAAGTTGGGTCTCCAGTCCCCTGTTTTTTTGGAACTAAAAAGAACCTTGACTAAGTTCCGAATCCAAACTGGTCTGTGGGAACTGCTTGGATGACTCCTTTGCCTAACAACTTTTGTATTTCTATAGTTGCCTGAGCCCTCTGACTGGGTGGAACATCTGGGATGGTTTTTGTGTTTGGGACAGGGAAGGAAAGGGTATGGAGTAGCCTCTGGATACAATTGTTTGTACCCACTTGTCTTTTGTAATTTCTAGGCAGGTCGTTAGGTACAAAGATAAGCAACCCCAAACTGCCTCCAGAGATGGACAGAAGGGCCTCCTTTCAGGAGCGCTGAAAGGGCTTACCAAGGAAGGATTCCCTGTCACCCCAGTTTTGTGGACCCCCTCTGCCATGTGGCCAGTGTCTTCCATTGGTACTTCCCCCTCTGTCCCTGGGGGAAGAACCACAGCATGTGTCCTGGAAAACTCACTGGGATTTTCAAAACCACATTTTTCCCCCCTTCTGACCTTTGGGGTAAGGTCTGGTAGGTAGGGAGAAATGGACTCCAATGGCAGAGAGAGTCTTTCCTTCCTGTTCACACCTGGTTAGTGTGTCTTAGACTTTTGACCCGAACACAGATGAGCCATCAAAAGGGGCATTAACAAAGGAAGATTTAAAGGGTTCCGCAAAATCACACAAGCACATCCAAAAAAAAAGCATCTAGCCTACCAAAAAGCAGATTTATTCATCATTTATTCAGTTGCCTGCTCAAGAAAAAGAGGTAAGGCTTCCAATTACACTACAATGATTTGGGCTTGGGAATGAGCCAAAAGCAACTGAATCCAGTCCCATGGCATAGTGGGATAAAAGCTCTTACACTTCACACCAAAAGATCTGGGTTCAAATAGTGGCATGAATGCTGTAGGGAACAGATGGGAGTGAGCCGATAATGTTGGTTCACACCCTTAGGGAAGGGAAGCTACCTAGAAATGCTGCAATAGCAGCATTATGAGTGGAGTGAGCTTCACACCAAGAAGTATAGCTCATGGTCTTGAAGTTGCTCATACACCTCCCATAGGCAGCAATTGTGAAGCTTGCAAGGCTGTCACTGCGTGAAAGGGATTTAAGGCACACTGCCTGGCAGCAGTATGCTGTTTGCACCATCATCATCAGTCTCTTCACTGACTCTGTACACAAGTTCCATTGAGTCCAGGGGAGGCTAAGATGGGTCTGGTAGAAATGGTGAAAGAAGAGAGAAACTTGTGGCAGATGATGTTCAGTTTTGTGGAGGGGCAGCATTGCACGAGAAAGTTGGGATGGTGGAAAAAAGATTAAGTGGTCAGTGAGCAATGGCCTTTTCTATCTGGAAGGGCTTTGTGTCTGTAACACCACCACCACCACCACCCCTGTGGAGACTTCAGTTTTCAAGCACAGCAGAATGCCACAGCTGCTAATCTCAACATAAAGTGGTGGAACAGGTGTAAGAAAGCATGACAATATGCTTGCTCCGCTGTGACAGCAGTGCAAGTTTAACAGGATAGCATTTAAAGAACAAGGTGTTCCTCCACATCAGCAAAGCGTACCTCATCACTGACAGGACTAGGGATGCACAGGTTGTGGGTAAAGGAACTAAGAAGCCATCCCAGTGGTATAATGGCAGAGCATTCAAATTTCCTACTGACAACCCAAGATCAATCAGCAATTCAAGCAGTAGTGGACAAGTGGCAGCTCTCCTTCCTCAGGTGATGTGAAATGTAACACTGATAGTACACCCTCTATGGGGGATAGAGAATCAAACTCCTGCAACTGCAGGTGTTATGAGTTGGATACATGGGGGGGGGGGGGGGGGGGAGACAGCAGCAGCCTAGTAACCATATGCACTGCAGTATGATACAACACTTATAAGGCATCAATACATGTTCCATCATCTCGTACCCATCCCACCCCTGCCTCAAGTTTAGGACGGTCCTCCCCTTCCAAACTGCCATTCCCCTACATAAAATAAAAATCTTCTCAGTTGCTGTTACAATGACATCCCCTTCTTTGGCTCTGAGACAGTCAAATAAGAAAGGACAGAACAATGCAGGTAGAGGGAAAAATAAAAAAAGAACTAACAGGGACACTAAAAAGTACAACAGATATCCAGGGAGGCTAGAAAATCTAGAACTGGGTGTACAATATGTGGCTGACTTTATAAAAAAGTAAAAAAAAAAATAAAACCCAATTATTCTCAAACATTACTGGAAACCTTATTACATAACTTTCATTCAAATTCAGCTTTAACAGTTTTCCTACAGCAAGAAAAAAATGCAGTAATTTTGGCAATGTTTTCCAAGAGAGAAAAAATAGGCCAGCAGAACTACTCACAAATGGGAGACATGATCAAACAACAAAAAGCTCTAAAGATGGTGTAGTGTAGTATATCTTTCATGTAAGGCATGCTTATGCCAGGAAGATGGTTAGAAGTTACATACTTAGTGCAACATTAGATTTGCATAGACAGTTTTATCTCAAACAGTTTAAAATACTAAAACTGGCAGCCTGGCTCACAGCCTTCCATTTTCAAAATGCAGACTGCTACTTACAATAATGTGAAACAAATGGGCAAAATGTGGAGCACTTGCTAACAGCTTCCTGAAAACTTCAACTAGGAAATTCACAAGATGGTTAAAATGTGTTATGTTATACTTACAGCCATTAGTTTGATGAATTAATATGATTCAGTGTTATTTACCATGGATACCAATTAAATATTTCTTAGGCTCACAGGTTCATAGGTGTTTACCATGCTAACAACCACAAGGGCTTTTTAAGCCTACCCATGTATCCCAAATCTCTGATAAGTTCTGATACCCTTGATAAGTCTAAGCAGGATCCAAGGAAATGAACAATTTACAGATTGCCTGTGCCCATTAGAGACATAGGTTGCAAACCTGAGATGAATTTCCTGTTCCCCATCCAATTGGTGAAGCTACACTTGGACTGAGTTAGGGAGGAACTCAGCTTCATATGGATAGGGCGACCTTTCCATAGGAGTAGTCTCTGGGATACATACCTGTCCCTCCAGCAGGTCCAGTTTACATCACAGGCAAGGTTTAAGTCTTTACAATGGGTAATTCTGTTGCTGTTTATTTTGTGGATATGCAGGAGGCCCAGAGTGGAGTCAGACGATGCCTTGTATGCTAGGCAGAGATCTCCTTTCAACAGTCTCTAGGAGACAGAATATAGGGATAAGGCCTTGAGGTGTTCTGCAAAGGACATGTTACTTATGCCATGTATTATTTTAGTGAGGAATCTCTATGGAAGTTCCAATTGTTGGATATGCCTGCTTAGGGACGTACCAAAGGGGACACTGTACTCAATGATAGGTCTGATGAATGCCAAATACAATGGAAAAATTACTTCCTTGGACCCAGATGCCATACCTTTGCTTATAAGTTGCATAACACAGAATTATTTCCTCACTACATTAGACACTTGATAGTCAAAAGCTAGATTACTATGTTCGTCCCCAGGTCCCCGACTACTGGGTCAACTCTTAGAAGAGTATGTTGTCAATATGACAGTTACCAGGGGTGGATGGCTTCCCAAAGGATACTATTATGCATTTCTTGGCATTTAGTTTTAGTCCATGGCTCCGACTCTAGTTGTTGGTTTGTGTCAGCCCTTCCTGTAGAACATTTGTTCTGGTGGGGGATTCAATGACAGCTCCTAAGTTGCAATCATCTGCAAATTTAGTCAGCCAGAAACCACTGATATTTGCCTTGACCTCCGAGAAGTAAATGCCAAAAAAAAGCGATCCAAGGACTGGTCCCTGAGGGACTCTACTTGTGAGTGGCCTCTTTGTACAGGTGGACTCCCAATTTTAACTTCCTGGGTTCTATCTGTGAGCCAGTTGCTAGCCACCAGGTGACATATGGGTCTGTACCTAACCTCATGAGTTATTCAACAATGCCCAAGTGGGGTATTGTTTCAAATGCCTTGGCCAGGTCAATGTAGGCATTGTGAATGATTTTGCCCTTATCCATTGCTTTGGTGACCTTCTCAAAGAAGTCCACAAGGTTAAGTATGCATGATCCGCCAGTGACAAAACCAAACTGGGTTGGGTCCAGTGTCTGGAGGTTTACTATATCTCTTTTGATCATCTCCATGATAATTCTTTCCATGGCTTTACATATAAGACTAGTGAGACGTATGGGTCTGTAGTTAGCCCACCTTTGTGCAGAAGGATGACCGTTGACTTTCTCCATTCATGAGGAATGAAGCCTGTTTGGAGGCTTAAGTTAAATAGTAATTCCCTGACAGGTCATGTTTCATGCTATTTAGAAGCCATCCTGGGATACTGTCTGGGCCCATTGATGCAGTGTTCTTGGTCTTAGAGAGCAGTAAGGACCTGTTCCCTAGTAATAGGGAGGTATGGTTGATATTTAATGAGGGAAGGTTGAGGGGGAGAGAGAGGGGTAAAGTGGGAGATGAATTTATCAGCCAGGAGGTTTGCTATATCTTCCGACTCAGTATAGGTAGCACCATTTACAATGCGCTCTGCACGCACACAATTGTGTTTTGCCTTTGAGGTGGCGGACATACCTAAAGAATGCTTTATGGTTGTCCTTGGCATGGGAGGCCAAACTTACCTCAAATTTGTCTTTGGTAGACTTTATTTGTCCTTTGTTTGTTTAATTTGATGAGTGCTTTTATCCTGCTGGGTGAAGCACCTCCTAATTTTTGCCATGATTTTCTTCCTCCTGTTATACAGCCTATTGATTTTGTCTACCTCTATGTTTTGTTATGACAGAATGTAATAAGCTTGAAGGGTTAAGGAATGCTGAATAACTAGCTTCTAAACCATCAGTACCAGCCTACCCAGGGGGTACAACTTTATTCCTCACTACTGGTTTATATACCACATAACTGGGGTATTTGTCATTTGAAGAGGTTTTTGAGACCAAAGGTGATGGAGAGATTTCAAGGCATGGATCAGAATCATCTCTTTTAAGCTGATGCGCTTTGGTTTGTCTGAAGGATTCCTTCAGCCTTGCACTTACCCTCTCTGAAAACTGATTCTCAAGCAAAATCTGACATGCAGATGGGGTCTGAGAAGTGAAGGGGAGACCTTGGTTAAGCTGGATTTGTTGTCTTCACCAATGTAGTTCCCTTTCTATAAACCCAAAACTACAATCTGAAAACTCCAGAGAATGTAAATGCAGGATCAGTGTTTTTTTTGTTTTGTTTTTTTTTAACAAACTGCTGTAGCCCTCTTATGTAATCAGGCTACAGGTATCACAAGGAACTCAAGAATCCAGAGAAATTCTCTTGCAGAAGTCAGAGACAGACTGAACTAGTTAAGGAAGAATTTCAGATAAAGATCCTCCTTGTCTTGTGTCAAAAAGGCCTTTTGAAGAGAGGAATCTGTAAGGCAACCCAGAAACAATCCTGATGGGGTTAAGAAGAACTTTGCAATATTTAGCTGAAAGCCAGGATTAGTCAAAAGAGACACAGCATGTGCTCATGATTCTTGACATCTGAATAAAGACTCTACGAAGCTTAGCAAGTCATTTAAATATGGAAAGTTGTAATGTCATTCAGTCTGCAATAAGATACGACTAGGGCTAGACACTTTGGTTAATAGGATCATATGAGTTACTAGGCTAATGGTCCCAGGGCCCTTTCAAGCCTAGGCAAGTTCAAACCATGTTCCCAGGAGTGTCTAGTTCAAGCAGATACTAGAATCAGCACCTATAGCCCATGTCCAAGAGGGACATATGTAGAACCCCAGGTTGAATTTCCAGTTACCCACCCAATTGTCAAAATTACGCTTACATAAGGCCAACAAGGGGCTTTGTTTAACATGAACAGGAAGCTTGTTCCAAAGGTGAGGCAACCTCTGTGAGACAATCTGTCTACAAATCTGTCTCTCCAGCAAGTTCTGTTCATGTTGCATACCAGGTTAAGGTCCTTTGAGCGAGTAACCCATGTGCCATTTGACTTGTGAATGTGCAGCATTTACATTAAAACTGGGTCAGACATTGCTCTATATGCAAGGCCAAGGTTGCCTCTGAGCAATCTGTATGACACAGAGTAAAGTGACAATGATTTCAGTCTGTCACTGTAAAACAGATCTTGAAGACCCTGAACTGCTTTGTACGGAACCTTTGTGGTCTCTCCAATTGCTGCAGCTATTTGGAAAGGTACATTCCAAAAGGGAGCATTCTACTCTATTATTGGCCTGATGTGGGAAGAGTTCAAGGGGGTTATAACCTTTTTTTCTGGAGGCAATGTCCTTATGAGATGAACAATATAAAAATGCCCTTCTTACCACTGTGAAGACATGGTGATTGAAGTTAAGGTTGCTATCAACCTGTGTGCCCAGATCTCTCACCACTGGCTGTGTGCTTAGGGAATTGCTATTGATGTGGTAGTTTGCAGGAATATCACCCTTGCTGAAGGGGATGATAAACTTAATGAAAAAAGTGCATTAAGACTATGACTTTGGCACCCGTCACTAGTCTGTGTACAGCTTTCTTGCAGGATGATGACATTGCTAGGGGGTTTCAATGATCACTCTAAGTTTGCAGTAATCAGCAAACTTTGTCAGCCACAGTCCTTTAGTTTTAGCCTGTACTTTGGAGAAGCAGATTCCAAACAGGAGGGTTCCCAGAACCAATCCCTGTGGAACACCACTGGTTACGGGTCTGCTTGAGGAGGTGGAGTCCCCTATTTTGGCCATATGAGTTTTATCAGTGAGCCAGTTTGCAACCCACCTGAAAATATATGGGTTGATACCCATTTGGGTGAGTTTGTCAATGATACCAGAGTTGGGATTGTGTCAAAGGCCTTGGCTAAGTCTAGGTAAGCCGTATGCACAGATTAGCCCTCATCTAGGCCTTTGGTGGCTGTCTCGAAGTCCTCCAAGTTTAACAGGCATGATCTCACCTTGACAAAGCTAAACTGGCTGGGCTAGAACATTTGGAAATTTCCTGTATCTTTGTTAATAAGGTCCATCATGACTCATTCCATGGCCTTGCAGATAAGGCTGGTAAGGCTAATGGGTCTATAGTTCCTGGGGTCACTGGATGCACCGACTTTGTGCAAAGGGATGATGGTAGCCATTTTTCATTCCACTGGGACAAAGCCAGTGCTTAGGCTGTGATTAAAAAGCATGCTCAGTGATGTTAATTCCTGTTTTAACCCATGTAGAACACAGCCCGGGATGTTGTCTGGTTACACAGAGGCTGTGTTTTTTGGCCTTGGAGAGAGCATTTAAGGCCTGCTCATTGGAGATAGTAGATGGGGGACAGGTGTTAGGGATGCTTTGGGATGTATGTAGTGGGGACAGGAGTGTGAAGTTTTTATTGAACTGTCAGCCAGCAGGTTTGCTATACCCACAGGTTCTATATATGTAGTACCATTAACTATGAGTTCAAAGTAAATCTGAGCCTTATCTTGGAGGTTATGGATGTAACTAAAGAATGCCTTGTGGTTAATCCTTAGTTAGGGAAGTTCATTTGTATTCATAATTAGCTTTACAGGACTTCACTAGGAGTCTTATTTTCTTGTTTAAGTTGAGGAGGAAGTGTTTCCAGTTTTGAGACCGTTCCTTCCTACTCCTTGGCAGCAATTTCTTTCTCCTATTATATAGCCTATTAATAGCAGTTTCCACTAGGCAGGCTTGTTTTTCCTTGAAGATCTTGCTTTGCTTCTATCAGGTATGGCAGAGCCAATGCAATTGTACAGGTGCTTGTATAAAGCATTGGTGTACAACTCAGCATAGTTGTCTGTTACATCAGTGGGGGAAGGGGCTATGAAGCTATTTATGCCATCATGTACGAGGTTGTAATTGGCCTTGGAAAAGTTTTTTTAGTTTAATTGTTGCCAGGGGGGGATCTTGTGCTATAGTCACTTCTAGAGAGACTGATTTGTGGTCAAATCTCACTAAGGATGGCCACACAGGTGGTGCAGTGGTTCCCCCATGTTGGTGAGCACCAAGTCCAAGATGTTCGAGTCCCTTGAGGGTATATCAACCGGCTGGTGCAGGGCATTAGAGTTAACGAAGTCCAGGAACCTTTGGGCAAGTGAGTTAGAACATGTATAATTTACCCAGTCTATGGATGGGTAATTAAGTCACCCTAAACTAGAGAGTGTTTGGTTGTATCTTGATTGACTCAAGCAGATCCAAGTAGGCTGAGTGGATGTCCCGATTCATGAAGAGGGTCTTATAGCTGGCAATGACCTGAAGAGGGGTCTTACCTACAGTCAATTGCACCTGAAGTAATTCAAGGGAATCATGCTGTTTAACCAGTCTAGATGTGTATTTATCTCTAATGAACATACACCAGCTCCTTTAGTTCTTATGCCTTCAGTTTGTGGACTGAACGTTTGGAAGGATATATAACCAGATAGAGCTGGGGTGCTCTCTGCAGTCTTAAATCAGGTTTCAGTTACCGCACAAATGTCAGCATCTTCCAGGGTGAGGACTGCTTCCAGTGAGTACAGTTTCTGGTTTAGACTCCTAGCATTTAGAAGCATAACCTTGAGGTTGTTTTTAAAGGGTATTTTTAGGTCAGGGTTTTTTTTCTTGTGACGCTGCCTAAAAAGGCACTATGGGGATGGCAAGAGCCTTAACCAGTAACCGAAATCCCAGGGGTGACAGATGAAGATCATCTCTGGCAAAGCATTGAGGTCTGTCAACCATGTCATCCCAGGCTGACAGACACTGGATCCCCTTTGAATGACACCAGAAAAATCACCTTTTGTTTGTATTGAGGTACCATCCGAGGCAAAGGTTAAACGCTGCTTAAGACTGGAGACATAACTGCCTGAGACTCAGAGCTCAGTCATGTCTCTCTTCATATAGTCCAGTAAGGTACGTCTCATCATTCACACCAACATGGACTATGACGGAGCCATAACAGTGCCGGTTGTTGACAGACTTGAGTGCATGCGTAATGTGGGGGATTGTGGCACCTGAGAGACAGCTGACCATGACCTTTTCCTTATGCAACCTGGTGAGAGGGACATCTGTGTGACTCACAGTGGAGGTGCCTATGACTACGATGTTTGTTTTTGTGTTATGCCTTAGGGGCCTGACTGGCGAGACACCGGTGTGTGATATATTATGTGTACTATGTTTTGCAGAGGATGTATTATGTGAAGCGTGTTTGAGAAGTGTTTAGGTAAAGCTTCTTGTAAGGATCTCAGCATATGTAGGTTTATGTGTTGTTGGTTTGGTAGGAGCAAGAGGTGAGGTGTGCATGCTGGCAAACTGCTTAGTATCAGATGAACTTACTGGTGAATGAGAGACCCTGGATTCTAGGTTCTTGATAAAGATGCATCTCTCACATAATGAATTTGTGTGGACTAGAAGTGGTCTGTCAGTGTACATGAGGTGTAGTGCTCAATTTACACCAACAGAACTAGATTCAGCAGGTCTGAATCTATTCTATGCTACAACAAACAAAGTGCAACAATTTCAGAAAAAACAAACCGTTCAAATAAGCAGTGATATGGTAAAAATGCAGTACAAAAGTGCAATATATAGTGAAAAATTCTACTCAAGTTTTGCAGAGATCAGCAGATGGTTTTGATTTGCTTATGTATCAAATGAGAGCAATCCAATTTAAACAAATTGACCAATAAAAAAGTTCAAAACTGAGCCCTGTTCCAGCAACCTTCAATCAAACCAATACTAACTACACACTCCTGCCACTAGGGCACAGGGGAACCCTCTCCAACACACAAATGTCACAAAAAAATGTCATGGCTTAGTGCTCAGGTTATACAAACAGAGCTACATTCAGCAGGTCTGAATCTAGTATATTCTACAGAAAAAAGTGCACAAATTTCAGACAAAAAAAAAACAGTTCAAATAAGCAGGCACAATAAGCCTTCAACCAGCAATTCCCAGCTCAAAAGGGCAGAAGCTACCCTTTCTTCCCACAAAAGAGTGTAGACCACAAACCTTCTTAATGTAAACTAACTGGCCTGAATCCCAAGTTCTTAAACCAGAACTAAGATACTTTTAGAACAGACACACTAAGCCTTCAACCAGCAATTTCCAATTTATAAGGATGTAAGCTACCTCTCCTGCCACAAGAGTATAGACTACAATCCTTCTTAATGTAATACAACGTGCCTGAAGCCCAAGTGCTTAAACCAAAACCAAGAGCTTAGAACAGTTACAATTTAATCACTCTACTACCAAGCAGTAATAAATGCAACTGAACACTTTTAAGAACAAGCAGCAAAAACAAAATAAAGTAATAAGGTAGAAAGAAAAATCAATGTAGAAACGGAAAATGTGAATCTTTCTGGCCAAAGTTTATTAACAAGACACGATGCACTCAGTAAAAATGATTTCGCTGTACAGGTTCTATATTAAAATATAAAACATTAACGCTATTAACCACTTGCGTTTTCGTCTGCTAATCTCAGACTTCATCAGATGAACCTTTGCTTAAATTTACACTCCCTTTTATAGACTATCTAATGACTTTAATTGATAAACATGATCTGAATAATTAACAATATTCCAGTTCCTTTACATGCTTTCCTTAGTAAATATACTTCCCCATCTCTTAAAAACACTTCATTTAAAACAATATTAAACAAATAAAATCTTTCTATGGGTTAATATAAGCTCATAACAAATATATAAAATTATATAAAATTTATCCAGAAACAATCTGTACATATTCACTATATTTATTTGCTAAAAAGGTGTTTTTACACAAAAATTGGGTTTTATCAACATAAAAGGGTATTTTTAAAGGTTTTTTAATTTAGGTTTTACATGACAATAATATGAATTTCCACTAGATGGCAGTTGGACACTACGGAATAATAAATAAAATGTATTCTTTTATATTTTCATTTTAATTTCTTAAAAATATAAAGGAAATGAGACCGTTAAGATCCACAGCTTGACAGCAGATGGCCACCAAAACAGTTGTTTGTGTCTGAACTATGTTCATAACTGTCATTTGAAGTCAGGATATTTTATATGGTGGGAGAAAGGATGTACACACCAGAGTGGTAAGACTGCAACCTATAGAAGTTTGACTGTGTGGGCATCATATGAGGCTTTGCTAAGTTTATTGTAATGCCCAAGGACTGAGGAAGACATAGCACTAATCCCTTCAGTCCCTTGAAGCAATGAGACTATCCCATGTGTGGGCTGCCAGCAGCCAGTTGCCAAAGTATCAGAACATTCTGATGCCCTACAGAGTTCGAACTGCTGCTGCATCCAACATGTATTTGGTCCACACCCTGGTGACTGTGGTGAAACTGAATGGCAGTGTGTATAACTGATAGTGACTGGCTTCTGTGAAAACGTAAAGATATTTTCTTGATATCCTTGCCACCTTTATGTGCAAGTATGTATCCTGGAGATCCACACAGTACATCCCATTTCCCTTGAATAGTCAATAAAGCATCTATCTGAAAAGGCTGCTTTTTGACAAATTAATTTAGGTCACATATTTAGAACTAGCCTGAGGTACTGTGTCTTTCTGGGATCTAAAAAGAACCTTAAATAAAAACCTAACCTTCTGTGGTCTAGTGGAACCTTATGGATGGCTCTTCCAGACAGCAGGCTGACGGGCTCCAATTCCTCTAAGTCTTTGGTATGGTGGGACAACTATTGAAAAATGGAACTATGGCTGGAGCTAGATCAGAAAGGGAATGAAGTACCCAAGAAAATGATGTCTCTTCTACTGGTCACATGTGATAGTCATCCATGCATCCTTGTGGAAGAACAAATTACCCCAGACTACCTCCACAGGCAAAAATCAGACAAGGGTTCAAGGCATCAAAGTGTTGGTCCCTGTAAAAGGGACCATGGTATCCCTGTTCAGTTTGCCAGGAACATCCATCTCTTGGTGAGAAGCAACTCTGGAGGGCATTGTGCCCCTTGCAGTTCTTGCCAGAACTTCAAAAATCACTGGGTTAGGTGCATCTAAACTAAAGCTGATGAGAATATATGCAGATTCCTTGAATAAAAATAATTAACACCATTATGATCTAGCTGCATGTCATGGCGGCCAACAGAAATGTGCATAGACAAACTGAGACTGCAGTTTAGATTTTAGGTCAGAGTCTGGCAACCCTTCCAGAAAATAGGCTGTTTTATCAGCAAGTGCCTTCTAGCACTACACGAACCATATAATTTAACACCTGCATTGAAATAAGGACAGCAAAACTCACTTCTCCAGCTTGCACAATAACCATGATTTCTTGTTTGGTAAACAGACAGCATTAGCCTTGGGTTCAGGAAATCTGATAAGGGAACATGACAATGGTAGACTCCTTGAGGGAATCCTGAGTTGAATTAGGCCAGTCACTGGGTGGTCAAAGGATTTTATCTGGTTTCTTTGATACTGGAGCCACATTGACAAGAATCTTTTTAAGAGATGGCAAAAACAACTGAACTATTTTGTCAGTCAGGGGAACCACCCAAGAGAAGACATGGGGGCCATAATGCCTCAGACAGGATGTGCTTTGGCTCAGGTGGTGTTTATCGAGAACATCTAGCTTTTGCCCTTATGATTTCCTAGAACTTCCCTTACTTTAAGGTAATTCGGCATTAGTGGGGAGCATCTACTTCCTGGTTGTTGTCAAGATCCGTGGTAGGGGGCTCCTTAGGTGCCCAGTTACTACATCTTGCACCAAGCCTTGCAAGCATCATCAGTGGGGTGGGGGTCCGAGAAAGGTGAAATCTCATTCCCAGAAACTGTGCTGCCATCCTGTCAAAGCATTCTAGCTAAACTATGTCCTAGGTCAACAGTTGGGGGATACCTACAACAACAAAAGTAGAATATCTCCACATAATCACCCTACTCCAAGACTGAGGCAGTCAAACCTAATGAATCACAGCTTAAGGACACAATTCCAAGGTCAGTGTAACAAGCACTAGTCCAATAGCAAGTACAAGGTTAAGGACATCATTGATATAAGAGCGGAGGTCGATGGCCAAAGACAATTGCCAGAAGGCCAACTCCAGGGATGGAATGTTCTCCCCCAATGTAAAAGGGACTGGGGTTGAGTCCAACAGACTGCCAACGTCGACTGAGTTACATACCCCACAAGAGTTGGGATCAGCAAGGCTGACCCCAATAGCGTTGCTGATGTTGAAGCTATTTTGCATTTTTTTAGAGAAAAAGTTCTTTTCTGAGACAATCAAGACACAGAGAATGTTCATTTTGGTGCAAAATGTTTGCCCCACACCAGCAAAATCATTTTTATCCATCACTAAATAAGCAACACTGCACTGTACCAACAATGACCAAAATACTAAGCTAAAAGAAATTAAAACAATAATGCAACCTAACAGTGTAAAATGGCACAAAATAAATGAGATGAGAAAGTAGGCAAGCATATTTAAAAAAATAAATAAAAAATACTAATCATGGCTGAGATTTGGAAAAGATCCTG
This sequence comes from Protopterus annectens, assembly GCF_019279795.1. Classification (NCBI taxonomy): domain Eukaryota; kingdom Metazoa; phylum Chordata; order Ceratodontiformes; family Protopteridae; genus Protopterus; species Protopterus annectens. The sequence continues at coordinate 360,831,423 of NC_056751.1, forward strand.
AGCAGCAATATAATTATGGATAAAGAGGAGGGCCTGAAAGGCTTGGTAGCATTTTAGATGTTGTGCTGACTAAATTCTGTTGGGTTTAGTCCCCAATGTGAAGGAGATAAAGTTCCCAATGTCAAGACTGACAACCCCATCACAATTAGAAATGGATGACAGTGATGTCATTGTGTAAAGCCCCACAGTAATGAAAAGTTGTACAAGAATCACTCAAAGAAACATACATTTCTGTAAAATAGCAATGCTTTCTCAAAGATATCAGCAGGTCAAAACAAAACAAAACAAAACACTTGCCTTCAACAAATAGCTCTAATGGTCCCTAGTTAGACCAACTAATGGAATTTGAAACTAATCCTGGATTCTGCTTTGCGTATTTAAAATGTAGCTCTCAGGCAACTTTTTTTTTTTTTATTAAAGGTTAGAGTACGCTCTAACCATTATTAGTATAACAATGGTTATGCAAATATCAAAGGCTGAAACACCATTTTTTTATTTTGAAAATAAACCTTATCTGATGTACTTGTTTATTTTTATTATGCAATTTTTCTACCAATATGAGGTTCACTAGGCTAAGGAAAATGGTTTGCAGTGTTAACTTAAGAGTAGTGGTGAGCTTGTTAGCAAGCTCCATAGCACAGAAAGATAAAGCCCTGACTATGGTGCAGGTGACTTAATTAGTGGCTCAAATGCCCATAAGAACTGGCCAAGGAGGATAGCAGTGAAAAGACACATTTAACTTACTCATCCTGAGGTGAAGCTGGTGGTTCTGGTTTACCACATGGTTGGATAGTGAGAACAGTAGATATATAGTCAGGGGTGTCCAAGTCTACTGAGCCTAAGCTCTCCCAATGCATTCACACAAAGCTGAGAGCAATTCTGAGTACAAAGGCCTGCTTCCCTCAGAAGACATCAACAGCACAGCTTGGAAGGTAGGCTGCCTTACAGGGCATGCTATTTGCCCCCACTCAGTACCACTCAACTCTTCCCAGGGACTGGAATCCCAGTTGGGATTCCTGGGCAGGAACAAATGAGTTGTAGGATTCTTGCATGCCTGTGAATGCACAGCTCCCTCCCTCCCTGAGCAAATGGGCTGACTGGGTACAGCTTGAGCAGCCATCAAATGAGGTCCTGATGGAAGCGCAAGGGAAAAACAAAGTACAGTGGAAATCTTAAAGGATTTAATTAATATTGCAAAATATGTAAATGTAACTTGGGAACAAATCTGAGTCTGCTAGTTCAATCACAGTTAATTCCAGGTCACTCCTAAAATGTCTCCAGTCAGCTTACCCCATTAAAAATAAATAAGATTGCATTTGTATTATGTCTAAGTTCTAGCTTGTACTGACTGAGTTGGTAAAACATTCACAGATAATGTAATTAGTGCTGCAGCATACAGAATAACAGTAACAAATACTAGAACAATAGGTTCAAGAAATAGAAGTATGGTTACCTGAGGGATACTTGATTGATCAAGACCACTTGATCAGGTCCTGACAAATGAACATGACTTATAGCTTTTTTAGTGGTTTGCTGACCCCAACTTTAATTACAACGAAAATGGGCTACAGCAGGTCTCCTTACAAAGAAAAAAGAGGTTTTAAAGCTCCATTTGGTCATCTGGCTGTCATCAGGCAAGCTTCACTTGGTTGTTGTTGAGATGTACCATATACATTAAATTTCTAGAAGATTATAACTGAAAAGCTCTTAATTATAGCACACAAATTCTTTACTCATCCTTAAACTTGGTGATTACAGAAACCACACCAGTACACTGTGAGACCAGACAAAGAGCACATATAAGGATTTTTTTAGCATTGTCTTGAAAATTAATTATTTTCTGGACTGCTCAGACAGATAATAGTAATTTATAAATGCTTCAACTGTTATACAGGCAGCTGCTGGCTGATTTTCTGCTGGTGAATTCTCTTTTATGACACCATAGCAGCTGGAGCCATCAGTATCTCTTAAAGTAAGTCTGAACAAAAAGACAATCCAACAAAAACCAGGTTTGTGTACTACACCAAAAATTTGTGAATCTGGCTATGCTAACATTATTAAGCAGTCAAAGCATTATTCCTCCAAGAATAATGTTTCTTAAGAAGAAAACAGGAAACAACTAGAATGACTATCACTTCATGGAGGACTTCATTGGTTTTCACAGTACCAGTTCACCCATTCAAGAACGATGCACAGCTGGGACCCATGCAAAACTTGTGCAGTTTCCATTTTTGGGAAAATGTTGCTGCCATCAGTAAAGTAAGATTTCTAAATGGCATACACCTTACATTGGCATATTAAATGCCCTTACTTTTTTTTTTTTGAAAATGTTTTGCAAAGCCGCTCACCTTTTCTTCTTTACTAGTATGTCAGCTCAGACTGCCACCACTTGCACTTTCACAATCAAAGGCCTTCAGTCCAGAGGAAGAAAAAAGACCAGGTATTCTGGACTGCGGAGAGACTAGCGAATATGAGGTTAATACAGTTTAAAATATATCAGAATAGGAAATCCTTCCAAAATAAACTGCAAGTACTCCATGTCAGCTCCCTAGAAATTTTCAGTCACTTTGTTACTGTTTGCAGGAAGTTATTCCATCAACTATTGCATCTTATATTACAATAACTGAAAAGCCAAAGTCTGAAAAATGGTATATTAACCTACACAGAAGTATCCTCAAGGGCAGCTTGGTAGGAAACCTGGATACAAACATAAATAAATAAATAAATAAATTAATTAATAAATAAATTAATAATAATAATAATAGTAACGATAATAATAAATAATATGTGCAAGCCTTGCATGTTCAATTTTTGGAGATAAGAGAATTACTATTGCTAACTCTTTCCGTGGACATAAACCTGTCATCAGAATTAGACGATATAAATAAAACTCTGATCTTCTGAATTAGAACATCCTCTAAAACCCATTTCACAACTGGAGCAGTTGAGGTGATCTGTAGGCAAACAGAAAAAGTTAATGCCAGGCTGATGGCACAAGAGAAGATGGTCCAGCTATGCCACTAGCATACCAAGTTTGAGAAGACATAGATGTTCTAGTTGGCTCATTTGGGTAGACCTGATTGCATAGTCTAACACTTACTGACTTTCCACAAAAGAGCCAGGGAGCAAAAGCAATTAGCAGCAGTTCCCACCCTCAGGAGAAACTGACAATAAACGCCAATAAGTTTTTATAACAATGAGAAAAACAGGCTGTGTAAAAGACGTTTGTGCATGCAGGAATGAGGTTCCTAGGTGTCTTCAGGCCAGTTCACAACCCACACTCCTTAGAGATTAAAGAAACTAAAAAGTAATAACCACAACAAATGGCATACAAACTGCTTCAGAACAACAGTAATCAAAAGAAAGCAGTAAACCCCAGCACCAAATTGGCCAAAGAACTGCATGTGTCAAAATTCTTTTTGTCTAAGAAATGATGAGAATTTGACAGATGCAATTCTTTGGCCTTTCTTAGGCTGGATTTTACTGGTCTCTTTTGATAACAAAAAAAGTTTCCTATCTCTGCAGTATGACACTACTACCCAATACCACATCATCTTACCCTAACCTATAGATGGGCAAACTGGTCAACACAAAAGCCATTACAAAAGAAGGGTCACCCAAAGTCAAAAGGCTTGGAAACAAAATGTCCGGCCAAACTAACGAGTTTTCTGACAAGGACAAGGTGACATCATAAAAAAAAAAAAAAAAAGACTGCAAGGTACTCCCTTCCTGGATCCCTGTATGTTCCCACATTTCTGATACATCACATTCTTAAAAAGATAAGCCTTCATATAATGAAATGCACTTCAATCAAAAAAAAAAAAAACAAAAAAACAATTAACAAAACCATAACATCCCAAGTTATTTCAACAAATAGCATTTTACTATCATCTAGTCAGCTATGTCTTGCAACTAGTTGATTATTAAGACTATAAAGAGTCTGTTTAAAATGACAGTCCAATAGTATTAACATACACATGCTTCAATCAGCAAGATTTCCATCCCTCAGATTCAAATGTGCATTTTCTAAAACCTGAAACAATTAAATCCATGTTCACTTCCAAAACCAGTGGAAGCTTATATGAACAATGACAAGGAATACAACTATTCAGCAATTCACACTCAACTTGTGACCTGCTTTTGCCACATACCAGGGACTGCATCTATCACAGACAACAATTTACTGAAAAATATGTTGTACAATGCAAACTCGGCGTGGTAGTCAAAGCATGGCAAGAACAGTATACGTTGTTACATACTGTAAAACTCTGGTTCTCAGTTTGGAATTTATAAAGCCTGGTATCAACACTGCAAGGTTGGTAAAAGTCTAGTACATTGTCAGAAAGTTTGGTGCAGTTTGGAATTTAGAAAGTTCAGTATAATCTCTGTTAGTGTGGCACACAAGCTTTAAGTTTGGTACAGAGAAAGGGGTTCAGAAAATCAGGCACCCATACTGTATATTTGGTCTATTACTGTCATTTTGATAATTAAAATGGATTCAAATACAGGATTCTTACACAGGGCAACATTCTAAGATGCATAGTGTGAAATCAACACAACACGGTGGGCAACTTATGAGCAACAGTAGTTAGTGATGCATAAATCAAAAATACAAATCACATATAAAGGTATGAGGTCAGAATAGGCTGCCCTATGCATCTTCAAAACATAGTTCGTTAGAAATTATATGGATCGAAAAGCAAAAGTCAAGTACTTACCACAATGTTAGATCACACAGACCTAATGTCCATTCACTTCAAAGTTCAAATCCATTGATTAGTTGCAGGCAGTAATAACTCAGCATCTTTAAGACACTGCCATGTACTAAAAATCCTCCCTTAACTTCCATAATGCTCATTCTCTACAAACAGAGTTTGCACTAAGGACAATACAGATCCATGGGACCTTGTGATGGCCTGAAGGCCATTCCCACAGCTCTCTTCACTGAAAGAAGTGCTATACAGGGTGGATTTGTTAAAGTAGGTGAGAAAAGATTATGAAGATCTAACGTTATGGTGGGTATATAACTTGCATATCTCACATTATCTATTCTGCCCTTTTAAACATTAGGATAGAGACTCGCATATTTAATTTCTTGGTAGTATCACAGCAGAATACCATGAGGACTGGTAGTCTGAAAGTTAGAGCTATATCTTGAACTCACATCTTACAGCATCTTGCAAATGTATGCAATGAATCCCAAGTTGCAGCTGCACAAGTTTCATCCACTGAAGAATTTTTTGAAAAAGCTAGAGATGTACACACAGCCTTAGATGAGTGTGCTGCTCTAGGTTTGTTTCGCAATGTCTTACCGTGTTTGCTATAGCAGAAAATGATGCAGTCTGACAGCTACTTGAACCAGTTGATGCTAGATACATTCTGTCTCAAGTTGCTTGGTGTGAAAGAAGCAAATAGCTATTATTTTCTAACCTCTTTTGTTCTATCTAAACAGAAGGATTGATGGAGGATATCAAGACAACATAGCAAGTACTCTACATTGTTTGAGTACTGAGTGAATAATTTAGGAGATTTACTAACTGGTTAAGAATAATTTTGTTTGTTACCTGTGTCAAAGCCTGAATTCATCTGCAATGGCTCTATCTTTATGAACTATGATGCACAGTAATTCCACAACATGGAGCAAATAAATATTGTCCACCACAAGAAAAAACGAACCGGCCAGAGTTTCCACTTTTTAGTTTATTAAAATAACAAACCGGTACAAAATGAAAAAAGTGTGTTTTTGCTGATTTTCGTACCAGTTTGTTATTTTAATAAACTGTAAAATGTGGAAACACTGGCCAGTTCATTTTTTTTCTTGTAATGGACAATATGATACACAGTAGTTGAGAAAGGATAGCCTCAATTTCAGGAATTTTAGCAGAAGCGTCACAAAGAAAAGGGGGCTACCATGAAAAGCACTTAAGATCCACTGTAGTAATGGGTTCAAAGGGAAGCACCGTCAACTTTTCCAATATAAAAGTTTAAACCTATGGAAATATAGGTTTCCTGGAGACGTTTATGCAAGAAAGGCCCTCTACATACCTTTTATAGGTTCACAGATTTATAGGCATGTACTAGGCTAATGGCCCTGGAGCCTTTACAAACCTAGCCCATAAGATTACCCTGCCACTGTGTCACCTGACCTTAGTTCCCAGTGCCTCTGTCGAGTACAGCCACTGGAGTGATCCACAGGGTGAATTTTCTATTTCCCATCCACTCATCAAGATTTCTCTTGAAGAGGATTAGTGAAGAGCTCTGTTTGACATGTATGGGAAGTCTATTCCATAGCATGGGCAGTCTCTGGGTTATGAACCTGTCCCTCCAGCATGTTCTGTTGATTGTGGTAATGAGGTTGAGGTCTCGAGAGCATGTGGTGTGGAGGGATTGGGATTTCTTTAGATGTAGCATTTCTAACAGAGCTGGATCAGACATGGCTTTGTAAGTCAAGCACAGATCGCCTCTAAGTAGGCGATATGAGACAGAGAATAGTTGGAGGTTTTTTGAGTCTGTCCATATAGGACAAGTGTTTATGGCCTAGGATCCTCTTTGTGAGGTACTATTGCGGTCTCTCCAGTTGTTGCATGTGTCTAGTGAGGTACATGCCAAATGGGGCATTGTACTTGATGACTGGCCTAATGAGGGAAGAGTAGAGGGACACAATGACCTCTTTCCTCCTGGATGCAAAACCCTTAGTAATAAGATGTGCCACATAGAAGGATTTTCTGACCACGGTGGCAATGTGGTGGTCAAGGGCAGCCACGGTGGTGCAGCGGTTAGTGTTGCCACATCACAGCAAGAGCTTCTCCAGTTCGATCCTCGGCTGGGGTGCCTTCTGTGCGGAGTCTGCATGTTCTCCCTGTGGGTTTCCTCTGGGTGCTCCGGTTTCCTCCCACATCCCAAAGACATGCTGTAGGTGGACTGGACACACTAAATTGGCCCTAGGTATGAGTGCGTGCATGTTTGTGCCTTCTGTGGAAGGTTGGGCGCCGGGCTGGCAACTCGACACTGTATAACTCCACTGCCAATCATGAGCAGACAGTAATCCGCTGTGGAGACCCCTAACTGGGAAAAGGAAGAAGAAGAAAAAAGAAGAAGAAAAAGAAAGAGCAATGTGGTGGTCAAAAGAGAGGTTGCTGTCAACCTGTGTTCCCAGATCTCTTATAATGCCTTCTGTTTTCAGTGGACTACCATCAATGTGGTAATTCATGGGGACTCAAGGGGATGACAACACATATTTTGGCATTGAGCTTAAGGCCATGGTTCTGACACCAGTCGTTGGTCTCAGTGAGGCCTTTCTGCAGGATGTCAACATCACTTGGGGAGTTAATAATAGCTCCCAACTTGCAACTGTCTGCGAACTTTGTCAGCCAGAGTCCCTTTATGTTGGCCTGGACTTCAAAGAAGTAGATACCAAACAGGAAAGGACCCAGGACCGAACCCTGTGGGACTCCACTCGTGACTGGTCGGCAGTCTGACTTGGAGTCAGCTACTTTCACACTGTGGGTTCTATCTGTGAGCCAGTTTGCAACCCACCTAGCGATATACAGGCTGATGCCTAGCTTAGTGAGTTTTTCTAGGATTCCCGAGTGGGGAATGGTATGAAAGGCCTTGGCTAGATCAAGGTAGACTGAACTACCTTGCCTTCATCCACAGCTCTGGTGACTGACTCAAAAAAGTCAACCAGGTTGAGCAGGCATTATCTACCCTTCACAAAACCAACCTGTGTGGCATCCAGAGTTTGGAGATTCCCTATATCCTTGTTTATTAGGTCCATGATTATGTGTTCCATAGCTTTGCATATCAGACTAGTCAGACTTATGGGGTGATAGTTTCCAGGGTCTGTAATCACTCCTCCTTTGTGGAGAGGGATGACTGCAGCAGTGCACCATTTGGTAGGGACAAAGCCTGAGGTGATTCTGTGACTGAACTGGGCACACAGGTGAGGTGCCAGTTCATTCTGTAGTTCATGTAGAACACAGCCAGGGATATTGTCAGGTCCCATAGAAGCTATATTCTTGGCCTTGGACAATGCTGTTTTAACCTGTGCAGCAGTAACACTGGGTGCCTGGCAATCTACTGGTATTGTGATTGGTTCTTTGGGGTGGGCGGTAAAGATGGTACTGAATCTGTTGGCCAGTATATTGGCAATATCGGTTGGCTCCATTTAGGAGATACCATTGTGCAGTAGCTCAGAGAAAATCTGGATATTTCCGTGGAGATTCTGTATATAACTATAGATGGCCTTATGGTTGTCTTTACTATCTGCTGCAATTCTGTTTTCATAGCTAGCTTTAGAGGATTTGATGAGGGATCTCAACTTTTTGTTGAGGCCGGCAAGGGAGTTTTTCCAGTCTTGGGACTTCACCTTACTGCTCATCAGTTTCCTCCTTCTGTTGTAGAGTTTATGGCAGGGGACCACCAGATTGGCTTCCTTTGTTTGGAAGACAGCATCTTGGTTCTATTGGGTATAGTGAGATCAATGCATTTGTGTATGTGTTCATATAGTGCATTGGTGTATGATTCGGCGGTCATGCAACTATTCTCCATTTGCATGGGTGCTGTGAAGTTAGCCACCTCTGTTTTTAGGAGCCAAAAGTTAGCTTTGGAGAAGTTTGCCTTTGCGGGAGGGGGGGGGGGTGTATTTCCAAGGTGATTCGTTTCTGGTCGGATCTAACTAAGGAGGAGTCGACTAATGGTGTACAGCAATGGTCGCCCATGTTAGTAATGACCAGGTCAAGGATGTTGCTACCTCTAGTGGGGGTAAGAATGAGCTGGTCCAGGGCATTGGAAATAATGAATTCCAGGAAACGTTGGGCAAGTGTATTGGCACACGAGTAGTTTTCCCAGTTAATGGAGGGTAGTTGAAGTCATCCAGTATAGGAGTGTGTTAGGTTGTACCCTAATATTCCCCAGGATGCTTAGGATGGAGGGGTAGTTGAAGTCACCCAGTATGAGAGTGTTAGGTTGGACCCTAATATTCTCCAGGGTACTTAGGAATGTGGAGAGTGTGTGTCTTGGGACATGGTTGGGCACCTATAGCAGACTACGACCTGAATCACCATCTTACCCAATGTCAGCTACACATGAAGCATCTCTGATGCGTTATGTCAGGCTACCAGTCTGGAGGTGTGCACATCCTTTATGAATATGGAAACACAACTGCCTTTGGAGCTTCGGTCCAAGTTCTGGGGCTGAAAGGTGTGGAATGAGTTATAGCCTAGTAGTGCAGAGGTGCTTTCTGCTGCTTTAAACCAGGTCTCTATTGCAGCACAAATGTCGATGTTTTCCATTTTACTGAGTACTTCAAGCGAGTGCATTTTGAGATTTGGACTTCTAGCATTGAGCAGCATGACCCTCAGATTGCATTTGTTTGTAGCTGTTACGGTGGTAATTTGGTCCTTGGAACACCACCTAAAAAAGACACTATAAGGGTGGCAAGAGCCTTGGCCAGTATCCGGAAGCCCAGGGGTGACAGATACAGGCCATCTCTGGCAGAGCATCAAGGTCTGCCAATCAGGTCATCCCAGGCAAACAGATACTGGATCCCCTTAGAATGACACCAGAAACTTAGCCAATTGTTGAAATCATTCATTTTCTGCTTGTACTGTGGTATAAATATGGGTGATGGTAGGATGCTGCACAGGGCTAGGGTCATACCCGCCTGGGCTACATAATCCGAGAGCTCCTCCATGTCTGTTTTCATGTAGTCCAGGGAGGTACATCATAGGTCATTCACACCCACATGTACAAAGACAGAGTCATATTTGTACCTGTTGTTGAGGGACCCAAGTGTGTGCGTTATGTGGTGGATCCTGGCACCTGATTGCTACTTTCTCCTTATTCAACCTAGTGAGTGGGACATCAGTGTGCCTCACTATCGAGTCACCTATGACTAGTGTATTGGGCATGCTGTTTTGCCTTAGGGGGTTTGATTGAGTGGCACACTGCTTAAGAGAGTTACGTGTCTCATAATTAGTGTTCTGTTGTGGTGGTCGAGTGCATTTCTGCCTTAGAGGTCTCTGCTGTTTGGGTAGATTTTCATTGAGAGCCTCCATAAAGGTAAGTGTGTGGTTTGTGTTTTTATGTGAAGGCAGTGCTGGTTGTGTGTTCTGGAGGGCTGTGTGTTCCATATGGTGTAGTGCAAGTATTGACCATCTCCTCTTGACCAGCTATTCTGGTCTTGGCTGGAGAGTGTGTGGCTTCCAATTTGGATATACAAGTGCATCTCTCACAAGTCTGAGTGTTGGAAGGTAAGAGTAGAGGGTTGTCAGTGTGTACATGAGGCAGCTGCTACATTGCCTCAGGATGCCCAAGTTCATAGGGTTAATAGGAGAAAGCACAGGGAAGTGATCTTTAGACATGTCTGGACGGGTGGGCATTATTAATAAGTACTGGAGCCGTTTCCTTGTAGAACGTTTAGTGCTGGTAGCACTTTTGTGTGCTACAATAATTGCTACAAGAAGTCTGGTAAACTGCTAGACTGATACGCTAGTAAAATGCAGGAGAGGAGAGAACTAGCAGATCTAAGGGAAAAATTGAAGAGCAGACTTTGGCACTGCTCACAAGCTTACAAACAGTCCTGGATACAGCAAATCTGTGTCTGGACTAGACTAGTTACAGGAAAGATGTGAAACAAGCGCAAATGCTGGCTTTTAAACCAGAAAGTTGAAAGAGATGGAAAAACTGCCCAAAAGGCCAATAAGCTACAATTTCTGGGCCAGAAACCACTCCTCTTGTGGTAGATAGGCTGCTTAGTGCTTACCACTCCCACTGATAAGTTAGAAGGCTTCCCTCCAACACAGAAAGGCTTGGGGGCTCAGAAGCTTACATACACAGTCCTGGATACAGCAATCTGTATCTGAACTAGACTAGTTACAGGAAAGGCAGGAAAAGTGCAAACGCGGGCTTTTAAACCAGAAAATTGAAAGATATGGAAAAATTACCCAAACGGCCAATAAACTACAATTTCTGGGCCAGAAACCACTCCTCTTGTGGTAGATAAGCTAAAAGGCTTCTCTCCAACACAGAAAGGCTTGGGGGGCTCAGAAGCTTACAAACAGTCCTGGATATGGCAAATCTGTATCTGAACTAGACTAGTTCAAGAAAGGTAGGAAACAAGCACAAACGTGGGCTTTTAAACCAGAAAGTTGAATGAGATGAAAAAACTGCCCAAACGGCCAATAAACTACAATTTCTGGGCCAGATGATGTCAAAGACAATGAATCAAAACTCTGATGACAGTTAGAAATGTCTGCTAATTGAACTTTGATAAGGAAGTAGATGGAGCCTTTATCAAAGATGATAGCTGAGAACTACAGAACTGCCAGAATGAGAGTTGAGAACGGATGGAATATTTTGTCCATTGACACACATCTGTTTTCCTGATGGATGGCTTTCAGAACATTGCAAGAATCTGGACCACCCAAGAAGAGTACGACATTTTTTTCTACATCAGAAGGAACATGAGAAACCATGCTGTTAGTCTGATGGACTGATGGTCCATCCAAGACTTACCAGGAGGATGAGACAGGAGACGTTTGTGGTATCTCAGAAAAGTATTCTCAAATAGAGGAGGCCACAATAGAGGAAACAAAAACAGTTTAAGCCAAAATGATGCAGGAGGATGGCTTTGGCCTTAATTTTCTACAAAGCTTCATTATAAGGGGAAACAGGAAGAAACATGAAAAGGAGAATTGATGGACACTACTCTATCAGAGTATTCCAGGGGGGGGTCTTCCAAGTAGGCAAATTAGGGAAAATATATGATTTATTTGGAACTGGTCATGGATGCAAAGAGGTCACAGCAAGAGCTTTCCCAGTGGTAGAAGGTGGAGTTCTCCAAGGACTGACTGAGGTACTACTTGTGGTGAGGCATCGATAAACACTGGCTGAGCTCATTTTTTTTTTTTTTTAGAGAATTTGCTTGAATGGGTGTAAGCACTGCCACCACAAAGTGGTATGCTGACTTGGCCCATTTCTGTAGCCTCACTGACCTCACTACCTTGTAAGAGAGCAAGACAGACTGGCTTCTGCCCCACCTGTTGATGTACAAAACCACCATAATGTTTTGAGAGTGGATAGTAATTGCATCATAAAGAAGGAAGTCCTGTAGAGCCTGTAGAGTTAAGATGACCGCTCCCATCTCCAGGACAATACCGGGAAGAGAGGTCTCATGACCACCTACCTAAACAATGCCCCCTCCCACATATACATATACACACACACACACACACACACACACACACACACACACACACACACACACACACACCTCAGGGTAGCTGTAAGAGGAAAGTACAAATGGATAGTCTTGTGAAATATTGCCCTGGTGAAGCCATCACTGAAAGGGATGCAGGTTCTAAATTCTGATTCAAGTGAACCTCAAGTGTTACACGCATGAGCCTCATTCATTAGCTCACAAAGAATACCAAAATCTTGCAGCTGCCATTAGAAGTAAAACCCTGAGATATACAGCAGCTATCATCTTGACAACAGACAGGAGCAAAGAACACTGGATTGAAGTATGGAGATTGTGTCTGGATGAAGACTGGCTACACAGGTCCCGATCTCTATGTGACATCCAATGAAGGTCATTGCTTGCAATTACTCCAGGTGAGACTGTACGGTTCACTGAAAATCACCAATGACCTGAACAGCTGCAAAAAGCTGTCCCTTGCATGAATCAGTAAATACCTTGCTGTGGCTGTTAGGAGGCAATCTAGATAAGAAAAAAGTACCATTTAGCCACTATTCAGTTAGCAAATACCATGGGGACTGTGATGTGACCAAATGAGGATCTGGAACTGACAGTGACTGGATCTGACCACGAAGAGAAGGAACCATCTGGATGCCTTGACATACAGGTATGCATCCCAAAAGTCTAGACAGTACATCCAGACAACCTCCTGTAAATATTGAAGCACTCAGAGGCATAGCTGGGTGGGGTGAAGGGGCAGCTGCTCCAGGCACACAGTGTTAAATGGTATGATCAGGAGATATCCATCGATCAGTAGTGCAGTACCAGCATTTCTGAATTCTGTAGAATGCTGGTACAAAAATGAATTTTGATATTACTTTTGCGTTAATCACTGCAGGACTACAGTTTTAAAAAAGATTAGTCCTTTACTGCTCACAACTTGAATTTGACGGACACAGCATGGGAATGATGGACTTGATGTACAGCATTAGAAGGGGGAAAGAACATTTTGTTTTGTTTTTTTTTGCACCAGACCTGGGAATGGCAAAAGGCTCTAATATGGCTCCGGAACCACTGAATGGAGCATATGACCATTCAGACTTTTGCTATCTTTACATACTGATATCTAGTATCAGCCTCAGGTACTTTGCCTTCTTGAGAACTAAAAAAAAAAAAAATCTTGAATAAACTCCAGAGCCTTTCTAGTCTGGTGGGACCTTGTGAAGGTCTAATTTTGCTACAAGAGTTACCACCTCTAATTGGAACATATCCTTTTGACAGGGTGGAATGTATGGAAGGGGTAAGAAAGCAGGCTTCAGAAAAATATAAGGGATGTGGTAAACTCTGGATACTATCTTATTGACCTACATGGCCTGCCATGCAGGAAAATGCAGGCAGATTTGTCTTCAAATATCTTGCACAGTGTGACAGTCAGGCAAGATTGCAGGGATTATTTAACTGCCTCTTGGGAAGACAAAATGCAAAATCCCTGATTTTACAGTCAGCTTCTGCCTCTAAGGTGGAATCCATTTTATAAACATGCATATTTGCACTGGCTTCTATTAAAGCTCTGCTCAAACTGTAGCCGTTCATTCATCTTGAACCACAATTCAGGGCATTCCTCTGGATTACAAGAAAGAGTTCTCTGAAAACTGGAGAATTTTACTCCAGGCATGAGTCTTCTCCCACTTGCTTGCTTTTTCTGCAGCTTTTCTTTCACCTGTTGCCCAAACAGAGAGAATCACTCATAAGAGGTATTGGTGAATGATACATTGACGTTGTCCACAAAATTACACAGTTTCAGAGTCACAGGTATAGGTGAAGGAGTATGCTGGACTCAGAGGCACACATTCCTCGAAGTACGCTGTTTAGCAGTTTCATGTAGGGGCTGAAGACATTCTCTAATGTCACCACTTAGGAAACCAACTTTGATTTTTTGGTTCCCACAGGGCAACTTATTCAGCGTCAAAGGGGTTTTCTCAGAAAAACCATGCTGAAAATGGATCATAAGCATCAGGTAGTAAAGGGCTCTTTTAGAAAAGGTATCTAGTTCATTATACACTTATTGAAGTAGCCTAAATCCCTATACTTCTTATGGGGAGGGCAGACCACTGAGCTCTCTTCAATGCACTCCTTAAGGGCTGGTGTCCACTACATAAGTCAACTAAAGGGACTTCACTCTGATGTTGATGGTCATTGGGAGGATGGAGGATCTTATTCAGCCTCCTTGGAAAAGAAGCTAGCATATCGGGTTCTTTGTTGAGCCTGAAGCAGGACAAGCAAACCATGTCGTCTGCAGGGCAGGTCAACCAACAAATAGGTGGAACATAGCAATAAGTCTTGACCATTATTTCCTCTTTGAGAGAGTGGATCAGTTGGCTATGAGGGGGATATAGGGAAGGCTGGAAAGCCTTCCCTTCTAGATAAGAGTCTGGGTTGGGTACTCTGTAACATAAGTGCTTCCCTTTACATCTCATCTTCCAATGAAAACTCTGGAAGGACTGTTCAGAGAATGAGGATCAGGGAATTGTGCAAAATACAGAGATCCTATCACTGCAACAGCTTTCTGTTCCTCTGTTGCTCTGGGGGAAAGGATGATCGGACTAAGATGTCAGAAAGTGGGGCATCCTGGACTACAGCCAGTGATGGTGTCAACTCCAAAGAGATGTCAGGGTTGATTCTTTCACATCCTTCCTCTGGACTGCCACAGCCAAAAGATATAGGTTCATAGGTGTGTACTAGGCTAATGGCTATGAGGCTTTTACATGCCTATCCCATAGACGTGCCTTGGCATTGTACCGCCCGTCGTTAGTTCCCAGTGCCTCTATCAAGTAGAGCCACTGGAGTGATCCCCAGGGTGAACTTTCTATTACCCATCCATTCATCAAGATTTCGCTAGAAGAGGGCTAGTGAGGTGCTCTGATTGACATGTATGAGAAGTCTCTTCCCAGAGCATGGGTAGTCTCTAGGTTATGAACCTGTCCCTCCAGCATGTTCTGTTGATTGTGGTAATGAGGTTGAGATCTCTGGAGCGTGTGGTGTGGAGGGATTTGGATTTCTTTAGATGTAACATTTCTAACAGAGCTGGGTCAGACATGGCTTTTAAGTCAAGCAGAGATTGCCTGTTTGTAGAGGATATGAGACAGAGAATAGCTGAAGTGTTTTTTGCGTCTGTCCATGTACAATTGTGTTTAAGGCCTAGGATCCTCTTCGTGAGGTACATTTGTGGCATCTCCAACTGTTGCAGGTGTCTAGTGAGGTACATGCCAAATGGGGCATTACACTCTATGATTGGTCTAATGAAGGAAGAGTAGAGAGAAATGATGACCTCTTTCTTCCTGGATGCAAAACCCTTGGTAATGAGATGCGTCACATAGATGGACTTTCTGACCACAGTGGCAATGTGGTGGTCGAAGGAGATGTTGCTGTCAACATGTGTCCCCAGATCTCTTTTAATGCCTTCAGTGTTCAGTGGGCTCCCATCCATGTGGTAAGAAATCAGAAAAATCTATCAATTATGGGCTGAGGAGGTTTATGCCAAAGGAGTTGTACTACATGTTACGAATGAGACTGAAATCAGCAATAAGGACAGTTTTACTGTTGAAGTGTCCAGTGTGGATGGCAAAGACAATAGCCACAAGGGCACTACTGTCAAAATCAGTACTGATTCACCACTGCTGACAGCCAGACCCCCATTATTCTACACTGGCACATAAGAGATCATAAGTGTCAATGCAAAGGACTGCAACAGTGCAGAATAGGAGATGGAATTGGATCAGTGTGCTCCATATCACCTAGGGCCAAAATAGGGCCTAGAGAAGGAGGGGAGGATCTTTCCTTGCCACTCTGGATACAGAGGAGGAAGACAGGACAACCACCTCAGTTTGTACCAACAGGTGTTCTTAACATCTTTTCACACTCATCATGGAGCGAGGGACTGCAGAAAATCTGGGGGAATGAACGTACACGACTCAAAATATTTTGGCAACTTCTTCTCAGAGCAGAAGCTTTTCCTAGCTGGAGGGTCTGGAATACAATTAAATTTCACTGCTGGGCTCCAGCAGAAGCAGATTGTTCCTAAGAAACCCCTGTGGAACAGTCTTTAGCCAGGGAAACCCTAACAGTAGGCACCTTCAGTGCTAAACAGGCAAACTTACCCAAATACTTGGCCTCCCACCATCTTCCTGTTTTCTTTCCTTCTTTTTCAGGTTCAATGAAGCAGAAGGATTGTAAGGTAACAAATATTTCAGAATTAATTTTTATGTCTTTCCAGGAATGTTGTAGGCTTAAACTTAGCTAGATGCAAATTTCAAGATTTAGGTTACTCTATGTCACCCTTAGGTACACCAGAGAAACAGTACACATGTGAGAAAGAGACACAGCGACACAGAGAGAGAGAGTGTGTGTGTGTGTGTGTGTGTGTGTGTGTGTGTGTGTGTGTGTGTGTGTGTGTGTGTGTGTTGCCTAAAGGTGAAACTTGATAGAAGATTAAGGAAAGACAAAGACGGATGACAAATCACTCAAAAAAATACTGCAAAACCAAACAATCTCCTTGAAACGGTCGTGGCTCTTATGTCACCCACTAGAAAATATTTTCCACTTGTCCATAAATGATTTTCTAGCATCAGATTTCTTTTGCCTCCTTCAATACATGCTGTGTGTCTTCAAAAAAAAGGTAACCAAAAGGTAATAAAATTGTATCATCTGGCAGTCAAAGAAATTGAAGGTTGGTGTGTATCAAACAGCCAGTCTTGTAAAATTCCATTGTGAAGAAGCAAGAGGTAATCACCTTTGGCCATTTTCAAAAGGGAGAGCTACTGATGCCTGGACCAAAAGGGTGTCACCATATTTATAACCTCAGAGGTCTTTCATGTTTAGAAGATCCTGGGTCATCAGAGGAAATAAAGGAAAAACATATAGAAACATTGCTGACCACTGCCTGTGTGCAAGGAGTCCTAGAGCAGAATATCCTTATTTGCTGTTGTGGCTAGAGACAAACCGATCTATTTTAGGAGTTTCCCCACAGATGGGCCAATTCCTGGAAGACCCACAGGTGCAAATGCCAGTTGAGAAGGTCTTCACTGGTACTGCCCAGCTTGTCTGCAACATGTTTTGCTCTCATGAAATGCAAGTAGCCTGGAGGGACAGAATGAACAGATGCTGTAATTCTTAGATTACCACAGCTATTCAGCAAAGGGGGGGGGGTTTAGTAAATTAAATAGTTCTCCTGTATTTATGTTTCACACCTCTGTGGTGTTACTGGAAAAAGGCCCAGAGTCTAAACATGGTTTAGAGATTTAGGCGCAATTGTTACAGCCATTATTTCTTTGACATTTATGTGCTTTAATTTATTAAATTTATCTTACATCTTCCAGAGACCCTAGACTGTCATCTCCTTGGCCATCATGATGAATGTGCTCAGTAGACATCCCAGAAACACTATCCTGTTAGCTGGGATGAGAGAAGATTTCTCTGTGTTCACCAGAAAACCCCGTCTGAGAATCTGTTCTGTATCTAAGCCAGAGATTCCTGAATACTTGTGAACAAATCTGCAAAATAACACATTCGTCTAAACTGTGAAAAATGTGAATACCCTACAACCAGCAATGAGTTATTACAGGAGCTAGGTGCTTTTGTTAACACTCCAGGGACTGTTGGCAAACCAAAGGGCAAAGCAGAAAACTGCAAACATAAACCACACAGAGAAAAAAATAAAAGGCACATGAAATTTTTGAAAACTAGAATGTGATGCGAAGGTTTATAAAGAAAGGTCTAAGACAGGACTCCACGTTCTTCCTTCCCTTGTTACCAGAACGGTAGTTGAATAAAATTCTCTCTCTCTCTCTCTCTCTCAGTTCTAGGAGGGAACAGAGATATTTGATTGGTGGGATGAAAAGTAATCCCTTGAAAAAAGGGAAGGGAATCTCACTGCCAGTTGTACCTTTTTTTAATGATTCTCAGAACCCAAGTGACTGACGTTATTTGGTGCCACAGAAGAAAGTGAAGACCTAGACATGGGAAAGCTTTGCAGGAGTGCCAAGGTGGGGAAGAGAAAGCACAAAAAAAAAAAAGATATCGCCAAATTTCTTAGATTATACTTAGTTTTGGTAGGACTCTCCTTTGTTCTTTGAACTTCACTGCCATTGCTGTTTGGCATTTTGTTTGCTTGTGCTTTGTTGGAATCACTCTGTTTCCTGAAAAAAGGAACAAGAACTGGAAGAAACATTTTTAACAGCAACTAGCATTATTCCTTTTGAGAACCTGGAAAATGCCTTGATAGACTGGGAAGAAAGTTTGTATTTCTTCTAATTTCGCCTGCAGAATATTGAATTGTCAGGCTCATATGTCTAGTTTTCTGTTTGGTTCTTTTAACAATATGTCAAAGGAGTTTGGCAGAAACTGACTTTGACAGAGGCATTACTATAGGATCGGACCTGGAGTTAAAAAAAAGGAATTTTTGGGACTGGGGCACATTATACAATTTATCAGACTTTCTAGCTGTAGGTAGCTGACTGTCAGGCAAATACTGGCTGCAAACAAAGCATCCTCTAATGGTGGCAACACAAAAGGAACAGCTGCATGTTGAAGAAAATCCAAATGTAACAGATATCTATGCTGGAATTCTGGTATTTTTTTTCTCACTGAAAAATGTCCTTCACTCAGACAATAGTAATCAGAAAAATACAACCGTTCAGGACAGAAATCTGAGGAATAACTCTTCAGAGTCAGACCCCTCAGTCTGTGCAGTAAAAATTTGAGAGATACAGTCCAAATCAAAATCCTGTCCATCAGACTGGGGATCAGAATCAAAGCGAGAGGAAAATATTTCCCGTTTCAAATGATGGGAAAACTCAGCAAGTAATGTATAGAAGGCTTTAAATAACCCTTTAGTGATGCCAAGCCAACCCAATTTCCCTTTACTGGGAGACCCCCCCCAACCAAAAACAGTGATGAAGTATGTTTTCTTCCTTGGGAATAATGCTCCTCAAAGTTTTTAGTGGATTTCACTTATCTGAAAAGAGCCGTTAAAACATCCACAGAGAATGTATAAGCCTTCCTGTCCGTATTGGCTTCCTGGGGAGCACACTACAAGGATCAAAAGAAACTGATGAGCAGTCCGAGAAACAACAATTGGCATAACTTAGACACCCATCAGTGGTTGAGGTGAAGGGGAAGCCAAAGCCGAGACTGAAACCCCACCCAAATATAACTTAACTTTTCTTGTGGTTCATGTCCTTAATGCAAAAGGTGTCCAACAAGCTGTTAATGGAGATTTGAAAAGTCAGTATAAACCTCCTGACAGGAAAGTTCTGAGGTAAAATGTTTTAGTGACAACCACCAAATACAATATTCCCAATCTCGAACAAAATTTTTGAAAAAAAAAAAAAAAAAAAGTAATAGTTTTCCTCACAGAAAAATAAGTGATTCCCCCAAAGGGGCCCAGGACAATCTGTCTACTAAAAAAGGTGTCTGACAAGTGGATAACGGAGCTTAGGATAGCCAGCGAAACAACCCAACACAACAAATAAGCTTTGACATAAATATTTTTAATGACAACCGTTGAAAATGCCAAGTCCTAAACCCTAACTGAAACTGGGCATCTTGGGGCAATGCAGCAATTGTTTCATGTACACAGACAACCCTCTCCTCCCACCACCCAACACTACAACCTATGAGAGATGCATTTATATAGCCAAACTGGAAGCAAAGCTCTCTTCACCCAAGACTGGACTAGACAGTCAAGAGGAGAGGGTAAACACTTGCACCACATCACACTCATCACACAGTCCCTCAAAACCTACACCACTAAAACACACACACACATAGAAACACAGAACACACACCTACATTTGCGGAAGCGCTCAATAAAAATCTGCTCAAGCAACAGACACCTCCAAAGCAGAACGCAACCTCCACCCCCCAACACAACCCAAATGACACACAGCCCACAAACTCAGTGTGCCACTCAACCACAGCCCATAAGGCATAACATAGTACCCAACACTCTAGTCATAGGGGACTCTATAGTCAGGCACACTGATGTTCCACTCACCAGCCTAAACAAGGAGAAAGTTACTGTCAGCTGCCCGTCGGGTGCCAGGATCTGCCACATAATGCACGCACTCAGGTCACTCCACAAGTACAAATATAACTCTGTCATTGTCCATGTTGGTGCGAATGATCTGAGACGTACCTCCCTGGACTACATGAAAAGTGACATGGAGGAGCTCTCTGATCTTGTAGCCCAGCCAGGTATGACCCTAGCCCTGACTAGCATCCTGCTATTACCCAGAATGATACCGCAGTACAAGGACAAAATGATTGACTTCGACAACTGGCTAAGCTTCTGGTATCATTCTAAGGGGATCCAGTATCTATCCGCCTGTGATGACATGATCGACAGACCACAATGCTTTGCCAGAGATGGCCTGCACCTGTCGCCCTTGGGATTCTGGATACTGGCTAAGGCTTTTGCCACCCCATATAGTGCCTTTTTTATGCAAGGTTAAAATGACAAATTCACCACCATAACAGGTACAAGCAAGCAAAATCTGAGGGTAATGCTACTCAATGTTAGAAGTCTAAACCTCAAAAATGCATTTACTCGAGGCACTCCTTAACATGGAGAACATCAAAATCTGTCCAGTGTCAGAGACCTGGTTCAAGACTCCAGAGAGCACCCCTGCATTACCACGCTATAATTCATACCGCACCTTTCGGCCACCTAACCTGGACTGAAACACTAAGGCGGAGGTGTGTCCATATTCATTAAGGCTACCCACGCCTCCAGGTTAGCTGCTCAGAATAATGCATCCAAAATTATCCAAGTGCAAATAACTCTGGGCAAGACCGCAATCCAAACTGCAACTTGCTACAGATCCCTCACCATGCCCCAGGATTCCCACTCCTCATTTCCTGATGCACTGGAAAATATTACGGTACAACCCAACACCCTAATAATGGGCGATTTCAACTACCCCACAATTAACTGGGAAAACTACTTAAGTACCAACACTTCTGCTCAACGTTTTCTGGAATTCGTAAATTCCAATGCCTTGGATCAACTTATCCACACCCCCACCAGGGGCAGCAATATCCTTCACCTGGTCATTACTAACATGAGCGACCGGTGTTCCACACCAGAGGTCAATTCCTCGTTGGTCAGATCCAACCACAAGCTAATCACCCTAGACATCCATATCCAGCCCCCACACGCATTAGGGAAACCACCATAATAAATTTCTCCAAAGCTAACTTCATGCTTCTTAAGACAGAAATGGCAAACTTCGCGACACCCATGCAGATGTACAATATAGGTACAACTGCTGAATCCTACACAAATGCACTTTATAAGCACTTACACGAGTGCATGGATCGTGCTATCCCCAACAGAACCAAGATGCTATCCTCCAAAAAAAGGAAGACAATCTGGTGGTCCCTTGGCATAAACAAACTCTACAACAGAAGAAAGAAACTGTTGCAAAAAAAAAAAAAAAAAAATGAGTAAAATTCCATGATTGGAGGAACTTCCTGGTCAGTCTCAGTAAGAAGCTGAGATCCCTCATAAAATCCTCCAAAGCTAGTTATGAAAACAAATTTGCCACTGATTCTAAAGACAACCACAAAGCATTCTATAGCTATGTCAAGAATCTCAATGTTAACACTCAGATCTGCTCTGAGTTGCAGCACAATGGCATAAAATACACAGAACCAACCGATATTGCCAACATCCTGGCAGATAGATTCAATGCTAACTTTACCCCCCTCTCACCCCCTAAAGGGCCCATCTCTATACCAGAAGAATGCAAAGTTCCTGAAATCATGGCTGCACAGGTAAAAAGCACACTCTCCAAAGCCAAAATCACAGCATCCATGGGACCTGACATCCCAAGTTGCGTTCTACATGAACTGCAGAATGAACTGTCAACCCACCTAAGCACCATGTTCAATCATAGCCTCACCTCAGGCTTTGTGCCCACTGAATGGTGCACAGCAACAGTTATCCCACTCCACAAAGGGGGAGCCACCACGGACCCCAGGAACTACCACCCCATTAGCCTAACAAGCCTGGTCTGCAAGGCTGTGGGACATATCATCATGGAACTTATAAACAAAGAGATTGGTAATCTCTAAACTCTGGATCCCACCCAGTTCAGATTTATAAAAGGCAGATCATGTCTCCTAAACCTGATAGACTTCTTTGAAGCAGTCACTAAAGCCGTAGACGAGGCTAAGGTGGTTCACACAGCCTACCTAGATCTCGCCAACACTTTTGACACCATCCCCCACTCTGGAATTATAGATAAACTCACTAAACTAGGTATAAATCCCTATGTCACACGCTGGGTTGCCAAATGGCTCACTGACAGAATCAACACTGAGAAAGTAGCAGACTCCAAATCAGACGTCAGACCACTGACAAGTGGAGTACCACAGGGTTCAGTCCTGGGTCCTCTCCTGTTTGGTATCTACTTTTCTGAAGTACTAGCTAATGACGTCCGCAGATGACAGCAAAAGTAGGAGCCATAATCGAAACTCCTAATGATGTGGACATCCTACAAAAGGGCTTCACTGAGATAAATGCCTGGTGTCAAAGCCAAGGCCTCAAGCTCAATGCCAAAAAGTGCATTGTCATTCCCCTTTAGTAAAAACTCTGTACCCATGAGCTACCACATAGGTGGTAGTCTACTTAACACCGAAAGTGTGATGAGAGACCTTGGGACACAGGAGGACAGTAGTCTCTCCTTTGATAATCACATTGCCACAGTAGTCAGGAAATCCTTCTATGTGGCACACCTTATGACAAAAGGCTTCTCTTCCAGGAAAAGAAAAAGAGGTCATTGCTCCCCTCTACTCATCACTCATTAGACCCATTACAGAGTGCAACACCCCTTTTGATATGTACCTCACAGGACATCTACAACAACTGGAAAGGCCGCAGAAATACTTCACAAAGAAGATTACCGGCCTCAAACAGATGCCCTACGCAAACAGTCTCAAAAAACTCCAGCTTTACTCCGTTGCATATCACCTACTCAGAGGCAATCTCTGCCTAACATACAAAGCTATGTCAAACTCACAGCTATTAGACATGCTCCACTTAAATCCCAATCCCTCCGAGCTACACGCTCTAGGGACCTAAACCTTGTCACAATAAACAGAACATGCTGGAGGGATACATTCCTTTCCCAGAGACTTCCCACACTCTGGAACAAACTACCTATCTACATCAAACAAAGCTCCTCATTAGTACTCTTCAAGAAAAATCTTGATGATTGGATGGGAAATAGGAAATTCACCCCGGGGACCACCTCTGTGGCTCTGCTCAACAAGGGCACAGGAAAATTTTCTTGTGTGGCGAAAGCCAGGGTACCTTTTTGGCTAGGCTCATATAGGCCCTAGGGCCTAGTACCTACCTATGAACCACAAGTTTTGACCAAAAATGTTAAAGATTTCTTCACCAAAATTAATTTGAAGGACATTTCCCACAGGGAACTTTGACCAAAAAATGACAGATTTGAAGCAAAATGTTTTAATGACAACCACTAAAAACAGCAGTTCTAGCCTGTAGCACATATTTCTGACAGTAAAAATCATTTTCTTCACACAAAAAAAAAAAAATGGAAGTGGAAGATATTCCTCAATAGTTACTCACCTGCCCCCACGTTGGTGAAGCCCTAGACAACCACTGATCACTACAATCCCTCAGAGAACAGAATACTTCAACAGCAAGAAAAATTTTGAAGTTTTGGCACCCCTAGCTGGATCTATGTTAGAACGACGAAAGCTAAAGTCCGCAAATGCCATAACATCGACACAAACGTCGATCTACAGCAATGGCGAAAGACGGAAACGTCGAAATTCAGAACTCTGAATGAATTCCTGGAAGCAACAGCGCCATACAGGTAACGTAAAACAGTTTTCCAAATGTTTTTGCAGGGGAGCAAGCCCCCCTGCACCCACCACATCCCCCTACTTATATATACCAACTCAGAGACCACACTACACCCCCACTTATAGATATCAACTCCAAGACCCCACTACAGTAGGGAAAAGGATACATTTCCTCATCCCCCAAGATCACCATGCTGTCCAGGGAAATTCATTTGGCGTTCTGAATTTCGGCATTTCCGTCTTTCGCTATTGTCGTAGATCAATGTTTATGTGTCGATGTCATGGCATTCATGGACTTCAGCTTTCATCGTTCTAATATAGACCCCCCCCCCCAGCTACTCATTTTATACTGCTCTCCGAGAGCTATACAGTGGATATGATGCATGGAAGGTGTTCTAAAGCTTTGGAAGCTGGATGGTTGGTCTGATCCTTTGCAGGATATCTCAAAAAGTTTAGGATAATGCAACAGTCATTTAATGATCAACATACGCAGGTATTTAGGTTGTGGTACTTTCCTCTCGGATCACTCAGATCTAAAGATAATTACATAACACAAATTCACAACCCAAACAACAAGCACAGTGAAACTGTGTGTACTTCATATATATCCAAATGCTCTCCCACATGACTTAAAATAAATCATAAATCTAAAGCTTTTCAAAGCAAAACTTCAGGACCCACCTCCTAGATCTTAAGCTATGTTCCCATCATTCTTTTCAAGCTAAACTTTATGAATCTCCTGCCATCCCTCCCCAAATGAAAAATGTATCA
This sequence comes from Protopterus annectens, assembly GCF_019279795.1. Lineage (NCBI taxonomy): Eukaryota > Metazoa > Chordata > Ceratodontiformes > Protopteridae > Protopterus > Protopterus annectens. Next base: position 360,856,288 of record NC_056751.1, read on the forward strand.
AAATCTATACCAATATTCAGTCCACCAATCTATCAAGCCATCATCATTTTATTAGTAACGCCTAATATATCCTCTTCTGCACAAAAAGAGCAATATTGCAAAAATGTAATGTACGTGCCCTATGGGTATAACCCAACTGGAATATAGAAAATGCCATGTTTGTAGAATTTTCTCTATTTTATGTATTTTGTTTCTGTATAATATATTTATAGAAGTTATTATGTTAGTTTTATTACGACATATTTTAAGAATGATCAGATTTACACAACCTGTGTTTTACAACTGTATATCAACTTTTGGAGCTCTTCTCATGGGCCTCTGCTGACGAGAGGCCTCTGATGGCCCAATTGGACTTTCCAGTAATTAACTGCTAACTAATAAATAAACTCTTCTTCTTAAAGTTTCTCCAAGAAATATGCCAGTTTCTAACAGTTAACACTTCAGTGTATGACAAGCTGCCTTGCAACTTTGGTACATCTGCAAGCAGGTCCCTTTTAAATCTCGAGTATCCACAGGTACCCAGTATTTCTCAAATAAATCCAGAGATAAGTTCCTGGTACTCCAAAGCTTCTTCTGGTCAGGATTCCCCAACAGTCCACACTCCTGGATACAAAGAAGTTCCACTCTGAGAGAAGCAGATACGTCTGCCATTGCACACTACAGGGCTTGCTTTTAACCAGCATTTCACCAGCTGGTTTAGTTTATAGGTCTTACTACCACAATACACACCACAAAATTTCTACCATAATAGATGTGAATTTAGCCACCTCAAAATTACATCACTCACACATCAAATAGCCACTATGCAAAATAACCTCCCCCTTCCCAAAATAGAACCACTAGTTCTGTTCTGAACAGAATTTGTTATAAACTGCGATAACACATCAACATTCATGGAGCTGTTACCAGGCAATGGTGAATTGTAAAATAAAATGGCTGCAGCTCTAGATCCTACCTGCACAACTTGGTTTTCACATCCTGCTGCTTATACATTCACTGCCGAGGTGAATGGGCATTTACAAGCATGAAATTATAACCTAATAAATAATATTCTACATAAGTTTATACCCACATAATGGCAAGACATTCTTTTTCTAGGCCAGATTGTGTAATCACAGCCCTACTTAGTTGTACTTCCAGATACACTACTCCAAATAATACTTCAGATGCATAAGTATACACAACTGAAGCTTTAGAAGTCAGGGCAACCAAGACAGGCTCTAAACATAAAATAGCTTTTTGCTTATTAAAAGCCTCCTCTGCTGCCATGGTCTGTCATAGAACAGGTTATGTTAGGAAAGTTGGGTACAAATGTTCTCTATCAGCCTGCTAGGCCTAGGATTTTTTTTTTTCTGGGTACAGGACAGTTTTCACAAGGTCTCTTTTGTCTGCATGGGGTCTAATTACTATTCCACTGATCACATGCTTTAAGTATCTGTTTTCTGTCATATAAAGCTTACTTACTGGCAGCATTGACTGCAAGTCCTGCCTCATTTAAAAATCCAGCACAACCTCTGCTTTGTACAAATGTGACTTCCAATCTTCTAAATCAATTACTATGTCATCAAGATACACAAAGTTTCTGACATTAAGTTTCAGAACTTTATCCATGAGTTTTAGAAAGGTGGCAGGAACTCTTAGTCCAAAGTGTAAGACAGTATACTGAAAAAGACATTCAGGGGTGGAAAACAATTATCTTCTCTTTTGTTTCCAGATTAAACTGATTCAGTCTCTACCTCTTGGTTAAATACATGGTGGTCAAAAACCTTGCTTAACCTAGCCTCTCTATGAAATAATTTGCTTGGGGCACTGGAGTTATTTATTTATTTATTTCCAGTTTGATTACCGGGGAAGTCCACTGGGCCCTGAGGACCCGTTTTCAGTGGAGGCCCGGGGAGAAAAGCTCCAAATGTACAAATACAAAATACAGAAATATAAAATATGAATGAAACATTGGAGGTGACCAGTTTGTACAATAGGAACATTCATTATTACAACAAAGTCAACTACAACTTCACTAAGGTTATTCTAAAAGGTTATACAATTATAAGTTGTTCTTATAGGATAATTTAAGACAATGCATTATTTGAGCACATAAGCACATTCTTAGAAGGTTATACATTTGTAAAGGTATTCTTATAGAGTAGTTTGAGAAAATGCATTATATAAGCACATAGATTTCTTAACTCTCTTCTCTATTTACAATATTTACATGAAGGGGTATGAGGATAAGTCGTTGGGACATTTTGAGTGCAATGGAGTACTCAATGTGGTATGAATAAGTTCTTGGATAGTTTTTAATTGGGGTGGACTAAAGGACTGCCTCACCTTTTTACACTCTAGGTAGGATATTGGTGAGATTTTGAATAGTTTTAGGTAGGGTGAAAACAGGAGCATTTCCACTTAGTGAACAGATGTTTGAAAAGCTGAGTTTTGAAATTTTCAATGTTTGATATTGTTCTTAGAGAGGAAGGGAGAGAGTTCCAAGCCTTACCGATAGTGAAAGAGAGGAGAAGTTGGCCAGCAGGACTTTTAGGTTTGTAGATAGCAATCAGATTTTGATGTTCAGATCTGAGAGATCTCTTAGGGGTGTAGGAAGGAAGGAACTAACTAAGGACAGTTAGATGGCTGAAATATGTCGGTGTGCTGTTGTGAGCTGCAGATAGGTTAGGTAGTTTGGCAGTTCTAGCCAATTTAGGGATTGAAGGGAAAGGCAATGATGGGTGGAGTTTTTACAGTTGGAGGCAAATTTAGAGATTTTGTTATAGCAGCTTTCTAGTTTGGAGAGAGAGAGAGAGAGAGAGAGACAGAGAGAGAGAGAACTTTAGGAATTCGTCAATTGTAACACCGAGGAGTTTTGCAGAGGGAACAACTTCAATAGTGGATTTAGAGTTGCTAAGGACTTTGAAAGTGTCTTTATCGAAGGAGTAAGATTTTCTAGGGGAGAAGAGGAGAATTTTGGATTTGTTAGCATTAAGGGAGAGGTGGTTATTGTGCATCCAGTTTTCAGTGGTTGAGAAGGCAGCTTGGGTTTTGAGAAGCAGTTCAGAGATGTCTGAGGCAGAGCAGACTATGGTTGAATCGTCTGCGTATTGAATAATTTTGGCATCAGGGATAGCAGAATGAAAGTTATTAAAGAGCATGGATCCCAGGATGGATCCCTGTGATACACCTGTTGGGGTGGGTAGGAAGGAGGAGATGGAGTTTTTCCATTTGACTGCCTGAGACCTATCAGATAAGTAGCTAGAGAACCAGGATAGAGAATTAGGAGATAGATGCAGGTTTGATAGTTGAAGGAGAAGATGATTATGAGAAACAGTGTCGAAGGCTTTAGAGAGATCAAGCAAGATAGTAGAGACCAGATGACCCGAGTCTCGGGCTTGATTGATAGTTTCTAAGTAGGATAATAGAGCAGTAGTAGTGCTATGACCAGAACGAAAGCCATGTTGGGTAGGTGTTAGAAGATTGTTCTTGGTTAGAAAAGGCATAAGTTGGGAGTGGACACACTTTTCTAAGATTTTAGAGATAGGTGAGAGTAGAGCAATAGGGCGAAAGTTTGAGATGTTGGTGTTCTTGCCTCCTTTGTGCAGTGGAAGTATATAAGTGGAGCGCCATAATATGGGGACATAAGATTCGTTAATAGATCTGTTAATGATGATGCTGATTGGGAGTGCTATCCCATCTGCAGCACATTTTAGAAAGGAGGAGGGAATATTGTCAGGGGCATTAGAGCAGGGTTTAAGTTTAGATAGAAGTTTTTTTTATGAAGTTAGTAGAGACAGGTTTGAGCTCAAATCTAAGGGGAGGGTTATTGGAGGAATTGGAAGGAGAATAAAGGGGAACAGAAGGGATATTGGTAGGGAAGGTCTTATTTAGGTCAGATATTGTTTGTAAGAAGAAAGAGTTAAATTCTGAGCATAGTTCTTGGTCAGATTTATTTGGGTCAGGGATTATTTTTGGAACCGGGATTAAGGAGAGAGTTTATAGAGTTCCAGAATTTTTTTGGGGTTATTGTTATGGTTAGATTGGAGGTTGGAGTAATAGGATTTTTTGTCCTTGGTAATTAGTTGTTTTACTTGGTTACGTAGTTGCTTATACTGGAGCAAGGTGTTGGACAGTTTATTGTTTTGGAACAGCTTCCATAGTTTATCCCTTTGATGCATAATTGGTTTAGTATGTTTAGATAACCAAGGAGCGGTATTTATTTTTACCCTTTTATTTCTGATAGGGGCGAGAGAGTTAAGTGTATCTAAGAAAACAGAGTTGAAGTAGTTGATAGCAGCATCAAGAGGGAGAGTTCTAAGGTCTTGCTAGTTCATTTGTTTGAATAGGTTTGAGAAGGTTGTGGGGTTGAAGTTACTAAGATTACGAGTTAGGATGTATTGATGCTGGTGAGGGGAAGAGTTGGTAGTGCGATGAATGAAGGCTGGGAGGTGGTCACTAATGGTGTGTGGAATTGTTCCAGAATTAGTGATTTTGTTTGGACTGGAGACTAGGATCCAGTCAATAGAGGAACCTGGGGGATTAGTTTTGTTGGATCTAGTTATATGCTGGATTGTTTGAGTGAAGTTATAAAGGTTGATGGCAAGGGAGGGGGAGAGATAGTTAATTTTATTCCAGTCGATATTTACATCACCTAAGATGTATGTTTCGTAGTTAACTTTAGTAGAAGCCCATTGGAGAATGTCTTCGAGGATGGGGATATTATTTCCAGGGGAGTTATATAGGGCAATAATACAGATATTTTTGTGTCTATTTAGTTTCAGTAGTCCAGCTGTAAGTTCAGTATTTTCAAATTAAGGAAATGGAATTTGGAGGGGAATTACAGTTAGTGATTTAGAGTAAACTATGGCAGAGCCTCCACCTTTTTTTTATAGGTCAGTCATTTCTAATAATGTGGTATCCAGGGGGAAGTATTTCTGAATCAGAGATATGGGGTTTACGCCAAGTCTCTGAAATGGCTAACCTGTCTGGTTGGTTGTGGGTTAACCAGGCCTGGAAGAGGTGGACTTTGTTATTGAGACTTTGGGAGTTCAAGGTGAAGATTGTTAATATGTTTGGGGGTGGGGGAGAAGGAGTTGGGTGATTATTGTTGGCAAAGAGAATGGGGCCAGGATTGGGGTGGATATCTCCGGCTAAGAATATATTATTGAGTAGAAAAGACCTAAGAAATTTTGGTATAGAGATAGAGGGTTTAGTTGGATATAAGGTTAATTTGTGTGTAAATGTAGTAGCAGTAGTGGACAGTATTTTATAGTGGAACAGATAGATAAAGTTGATTGGGTGGGATAAGATAAGAAGAGTTAGAATGGAAGTGAGAGAAAGAGTTATGGTGAAGGAAGTTTGAGGGGGAAGTTATTTTTGTTGGGAGAATTGTATAAGCAAAGGAAGAGTAAGAGGTGATATAGCATAAAGGAATCAGAAAGAGAAGGAGGAAGCAGGGGACTTTAAGTTGTTGGAGGACTGAGGAAACCATGGTTGTACAAAGTGGGAGAGAAGGGAGTGCCAATTGAAGTAAAGAGTATGTTAGAGGTGAGGAATGAAAGTATGGAGAGAAGTAGTTTATCTGAAGTTGTATGAAGGAGGCAGGGATAAAGTAGTAAGATGTTTGGGGAGTAGGAGTATTGAGAGAGAGGTGATAGAGGATATGTATGAGAGGAGACTGAGGAGATTGGGTGGTAGGAGGAGGAGAAAGGAGATGCAGAAGTTGGGTGATTTAGACTGGGTGGATTAAGTGTAGTTGTAAGGTGGGGAGAAGAGCTAATTGGTTAATTGGAACAAGGCGAAGGAGAGATTGAGGAATAAATGTAGGCGTGCTGGGGCGGGTGGGATATGGGGGCAGGGTAGGGGAGCAGAGTGAACCCGCAGGGCAAACGGAGCGGGTTCAGACAGGAAGGATGAGAGAGTCTGAGAGAACAATCAGTGAGCAGCAGGCTACTGCAATCCACCTTACTGGAAGTAAGGGTGAGTGTTGGTTAAGATTATTTGAGGTGGTGAAGAAGAGGGGAAGCAAAAGGGCAGATGTTGAGGAGTGCAGCAAGTAGACTAAGAGGTATATAGGCAGTCTTGTACAGCAGAGCTGTACTTGGGAAATGTAGCAGGGTGACAGAGAAGGGTGAGAATATAAGGCAGGACTAGTGGAGAGAGCTGGCCTGGAAGGAAAAGAGAAGAGTGTAGGAGTTATTCAGGGGTGAGGGAGAGACTGAGAACAGAGTTGGCTATTTTATCAAGACAGGAAGGGGCCCTTTACAGTTATAGAATGGGTTAGCAAGGGCAAGATAACGAGTAATGCAGGGCTAGGAAGGGGTAAAGCTGCTGGGTAACCTGGCTAGGTAGCAGAACTTTTAATACATATAGGAAGAATAACAAAAAAAATTGAGAAAGTATCAGTTTTACTACTTGGTTGGGGAAACACGTACTTTATTGCTTCCCAAGGTACAGGGCTCTGGTATAGGACAGCAAGTAGCTTTACTTCTTAATTGAGGAGGCTGGAATTATTTGCCTGTTGTCCTTAGTCTTCACTCAGGGATGGTCCTTTAGTCAAGAGCAGAGTTAGAAGGTATGAAGCTGAGGGAGTTGGCGAGAAAAGAGAGGAGATAGAGTAGGGAGAAACCAGGTTAATTTAGATGCAAGGTATAGGCATTTCAGTCAATACAAATATACAGCACATCATTCATTTCAGTGCAGCAGCCTTCAAGTTAACACAGCAATGCAGCTATTCAGTCAATAGACTAACCCTTAATACTAATAATAGGTTAGAAAGCAGGCTAGTTCACATATATTGTTAGCATGTGCAATTATAGGAATAGGCAAGAACACAATATTCTATGCAGTAGGCTATAGCAGGTAAGGACTGTAAATATCTGCTTCAACAATGTGTATAATTCAGTAGAGCAATTGTGCAGATAAAATAAGAATACAAAAAAAAGAAATAATAAAGAAAAATAAAAAATCACTTTACCCAAGATGGCTCCTAAGGTAAGTTGTCTACACAGGGAAAAATAAGCTATACTACCCACGCTACTTCAGAGGTACTGTAGTAGGAAAATAGCGAGTTGAGAAGGGAGGCTAGGTGCAGGCTCGATCCACACCCAATGCTTGTTGGTAGTTAGTACGCCGAACCTGCTAGATCTACCTTAAATAGTGGAACGCCATCCTATTGTTGGTATGTGTATCTGGGAGGGTTACGAGTTCTCCTGCTAAGTCACCACTTAAGCATTGGAGAGAACAGCATGGCTTTTATATCAGTCGTATAGTACTGATGTTGTATTGGAGTACAGTGGTGATATTATATTAGCTGCAAATGTTTACTTTCAGTGCTTATAAGGCTGAGTAAGAGAGTGGTTAAGGCTGATTAAGAGGCGCTGGATAAACAGAAATGTTGGGAGCGCTTTTGCACTAAGTATTGTTTACACCAACAGTGTCTCCAGACCAATCAATCTATCGCTGGCAGATTAGAGATGCGAGCACCCTCGGGCTATGGGGAAATGTAGATAGGAACTAGAGTGCGTGTTGAAGGCAAGTCTGCTCAGCTGGGCAGGAAGAGGAGAGCAAAAAGTAAGAAAAACCAAGCTCGTGCAATTAAAATTGAGCTTTTTCCAGGAAAAATTAACCCAGGCCTCCTCACACTGAGTAAAAATAAGTTATTTTAGGCTAAAATCAACATAAAAGCTGAGCGAGCTACTGAAAGACGAAAAGTATTACAATTGTCCTTCTAAAATGAAAGTGAGATATCAAGCGCTGTGTAACAGGAGTAAAGTAGCGTGCATTGATTCCATGAGGAAAGCGCAGGTGTCAGATCTGGTTATGTCATTCAATTTTTGGAAATCATTACAAAATCTTAAGGAAACATCAAGCCGAGGGAGCACCACAATAGGACTGTTCCATTAAGTTTGGAACTCCTTAATAACTCCTGCTTTAAGCATTTTACTCACTTTTTTCACCAATTGCATTTCTTTGGAAGGTACTGTTATCAGGTACAGTTTCAGGTTTACTTTCTCCACTAGTTAGTCTTTGTACTATGCTGTATTACATTTGTTCTACAAGGCAGCTCAAGACCTCTTCATTTCTAAGTTAAAAAAAAAAAAAAAAAAAAAACTCTTACCACTTGCTTCTGGGCTTTAGATTTTTTTATCTATTTGAACAGCAGAGACACAATTCCCTTCTACCATACTTTCAACATCTATGTCAGTTCCTAGACTGACTACAGAAGCTTCAGCTTCCCTCCATGGTTTTAAGTGATATATCAGCATTGTTTTCCCTTCGCAGTTAGCCTTATTTTGTAGTTTACCACTTAGCTACCTCTCCTGCCTCAAAGGGTCCTTGCTATTTTGCTATGAACTTATTTTCAGCAAAAAGAACTAACACTTCGTCCTCTGTTTTAAACTAGGTCTGGCATTTTTATTCTACAACTCCTGTTGCATCTCTTGCAACTTTTCCATGCGTTTCTTAACTATGGGAATAACAATTTTATCCTATCTTGCAAGTCTGTAAAATATAACATGTTTTTGGATGCATTTTTTTTCTGTTTTGCTAGATAAAGCAATCCCTGGATATGCCTGCCATGAAGCAGTTCAACTTGAGTAAATCCTGTTGATAGTTGGGGACACTTCTCTAGAAGCAAATAGGCAGTAGAAAAGCAAGTGATTTTAGTTTTTATCATGTTCTAAGGCCTTCTTTTGCACATATTTCAAGTTCTCCTGTACCCCATCAGTTTCAGATTGATATACTGAAGTTCTTAACTGTTTTAGTTTAAAATACTGGTAAAACTGGTGAGTTAGGTTGAGCATAAATGGAGTTTGTGGTTGTGTAAACCTAGACTAAACCTAGTCTAAACTCAGACTAACCCAAAAAATAACAAGAAAAAAGGTAAGAAAAACACAACTCACATAGGGGAAATACCCAATAATAACCTTTCTCCACCCAGACAACATACACTTCTCAACAACCATTAGAATTCTATTATCAGGAAGATAACTTGTTATGCTACCCATTCTAAGGCTATGCTCTTCAACCCCTCTACATACTATTTACAATAACTTCCCTTCTTAACTAACCACCTTTTCTCTTAACTATCATCCTTACATTCAATCTGAATACTTTTCTTTTTTATACACTTCAAAGATGTAAAATGTTATCTCTGTATATTTATACCATAAGCCTACAATGTTGCCTGATTTAAATGCAACCTTGAATATAAATTGTCAGTGATTTGTAAATGTTTAGATTTGTATGTATCCACAACTTTAAAGTGTCATTTATTTGCACATGTGAGGCTTTTCTCACCGGGCCTCTACTGAAAATGGGCATGTATCCAGTCGTACTATCCCGGTTAACAAATGTAAAATAAAAATAAAGTACATTTCTTTGGGAATCCTGCCCTAGAGAAAAGTAAAACCAATTATTTTTTACCTTAATAATGGCTTTCCTGAGTGATACAGCTTCAGGAAACTTAATGGCATAGTCAATAATCACTAAAATGTGTCAGTAGCCATTACTAGACCTTAGTAACAGACTTAGAAGAACCAGGGCTATCCACTGGAATGTAACTTTAATAGGCATAGGTTTCAGTGAACTTCTGAACCCAGAATGCAGTGCCCTGTCAACTGACATTCTGGTCAAGATGCACAAACATTTGCAATGTATTTCATGCCACAATAAGATCTAGCTAAAATTATAACTTTGGTTTTGTATATTTCTAAGTGTCCTCCCAAAATATGGCTACATACCAGTTTTATTACAAATATTCAGAAAGGTTTTAGAACCAATAATCAGTGTAGTATTAGCTTACCTTACTCTTATCATTACCGTGTTCACCTTGTTCACTGTGATTCTACTAAGGGTCCCCTGATTCCTTTCCCTGTAAAGTTTAATAACCAGCTGTTACTACTTTAAGAAAATTACTTGAAGTATTCATAATTACAGGCAAACACTCAGATATACATTAATACAACTAAAAAAAAATTCTATATAGTTCTTACTGTTGTAATCTTGAATAATGTTAACCTATTTACTTAACTAAATGTCCCCTTTAACAATTTGTTAATCTATACCTTACTGATGTAATATTTATTTCTGTATGATATTTTTTTCTTTTATGAAATTTTCTTGTATGTATTGCTACTGGAGCTTTTCTCCCTGGGCTCCACTGAAAATGGATCTGTGTCCAGTCGGACTTTCCCGGTCAACAAATGTAAAATAAAAATAAAAATATATAGTATTTGTTCTTTGTCCTCGTTTACCCTATACGCAAGTCATTCTTTAACTCAAAATATTGGTAAGAAATTAGGCCAACTTACTCATCTGTTTCTCCCTCTACTTTTGATATATTTTCTCCGGCACTCAAAGTATAATCTTCCCTCTAAGCTTTCTTAGCTTTCATTGCTTATCTGCAAATCTGTCAAGTCAGAAATACTTTCTTCTGTACAGTGTCATGAAATAAGGGCATAGCCTCATCATCTATGAATCCAAGTATAGGTTTCTTCATCTGTTTCTTCCTCTAAAAAGGCAATTCATGCCAGTGATTTTCATCAAATTTTGATTTTGTGTATTTCTTCACATTTACTTCCGTAACCTCTGTTTCTCCAAGTACCTGCTGCTGAAAGTCCCATTTCTGACTAGCTCTGCTTTGGTATTACAAAGGGAAGCCCAGCATTCTGTTTGGGTTCCTTTTTTTAGTGGCTTTATCACTATGGGTCACTCCCTCTCTGTTTTTGCATAGATGTTATTCATTACTTTAGTGACTGGAATTTTTGTCAAGTTTTAATGTCAGGCTCCAAGGACCGTTTATTTTCAGTTTTTCCACCTTCTTTTACTAACTTAACTGGGGTTCACTGGCAAGAAATCAGTAACAGGGTTTTGAAAACTCATTGGTTGGAAGAGGTGGCAGAACTTAAGCCATACTTTAGATGCTTTCACATCACTCTTTTTCTCTTTATCATAACTATTTTAATAGTGTGCCAGACTGCAACCCTCCATCCATCATATTCATCATGGGTATATTCACAGTTGTATATTCTCAATAAGGCATCAGGTTACTTTCTCCCCATTTTATTAGGGGTACATTCTGGTTACAGAGTATCTAACTGTTCTCTCTCCCTCATATTTTCTACAATGCCTTCAACAGAGGGAAGTCTTGACCAATAATGATACTTTGTGCTACATTAAATAACAAAGGAGCAGAATAAAGAAGTTATGTACTCACCATAACGTTCCATGTTTGTTGTCCAGTATCTCGCCTTCCATCTTGCTGGTTGGGTTCGCAGTCAAAACTTGGCTCAGATGCGGACTATACTAAAGCTTGAGAGCTTCTACTGGAACGAGGCTATCCCATGGTGCTTAGCGGCTGTTCCCCAGATCTCGTTTGAGGAAGAAAGGTTCCCATGATATATTCAATATCCACAAGGATAATACCTGAAACATATTGCCATACAAATTAACAAGAAAGGGCAAGAAGGGAATCAGATCTTATCTGCCAATTTCTGAGTAATTTCCTCTAGATCCTCCAGGAGGGGGATGGCTGGGAGGGACGCAAAACCGAAGGCGAGATACTGGACAACAAACATGGAACGTTATGATGAGTACATAACTTCTTTATGTTATGTTTTCCCGTCTCGCCTTCATTCTTGCTGGTGAGGACAGAGTCCCCACCACCTTCTTCTTGGGTGGCTCAAGGGAATAGACTCTTCAGGACAGTGGAGCTAAAGGATGCCCTGTTCCGGGTGGCCACATCTACTTCGTAATGAGTAATAAAGGTATGAGGGTTAACCCATGTAGCAGCAGCACAAATTGAATACAATGGAAGTCTGGATTGAAAGGCAATGGAGGTAGATACCACTCTAGTTGAATGCCCTTGGATTTTCCCTGGTGGTTGTTTATTGTGAGAATTATAGACATATGTGATGGTCTCAGTAAGTCATTTGGACAAGGTAACTTTTGAGATTGCCAAACCTTTGAGACAAACAATTGGTATGAGTTTCTGAATTCTTTGGTCCTATGCAAGTAAAAATGCAACTGTCTGTGCACATCCAGTCAGAGATTATACTCTGTCTTGTTACCATAGTTAGGAAAAAACACTGGTAATTCTACATTTTGGTTTAAATTTGCTTGAGAAAAAACTTTTGGCAAGAAGGAAGGATTTGTTCTGAGGGAAACTACATCTTTGTGGAAGATCAAATAAGGTGGACGGATAGACAAGGCTTGCAACTCTGATACTCTCCTGGCTGTTGTAATTGCGGTCAGGAAGAGTATTTTCCAAGATAAAAATTTAAATGAACAAGATGAAGCTGGTTCAAAAGGAGGCAGGATCAAAGATGATAATACTAGATTGATGTCTCAAGGAGGAAGAGGAGGCTCTCTGAAGGGAGGTCTTAACAGAAAGGTACCCTTGAGGAAGGCTTTGCATAGTCTATGGGACATTAGACTAGATCCCGATTCTTCTACATGATAATTAGAAATAGCTAATTGAACTTTAATAGTAGCTGCCGCTGCTCCTTGATTAAAGGTTTCCGTTAGAAATTCCAGAGTTGCAGGTATAGATTCTGTAAAGGGATCTATAGGTCTTTTGTTAGCCCAACAAGAGAACCTCTTCCATTTGCTTGCATAGAGTTTCCTAGTTGTCTGCTTTTGCAAGGAGACTAGCATTTGACGAACTGCAGGGGACAATTCCGGAAGCCTGACTAAGACCGGAAGTGGAGCAGCTAAGCTGTCAGCTTGAGGGTGTGGAGAGCAGGATAGAGTGTTCCTGACTGATGTGTCAGAAGATCTGGCACTGGGTCCAGGATCCATGGGTCCTCCTGAAGGTAGGGCCAAAGAAAAGGGAACCAAATCTGACAAGGCCAGCATGGCACAATGAGAATTAACCTGTGGCTCAACAACTTTGCTTTCTGGATAACCTTTGGAATCAAAGGAAATGCATAAAGAAAACCAATGGGGCCAATCGTGAACCAGTGCATCCCTCGGTGACTCTCCCAGAGGGAATATTAGGGCAAAGTAGTTGCTGCATTTCGTACAGAAGGGAGTGGCAAAAAGGTTGCTGCAAGGCTGGCCCCATTTGCGAAAAATTTAATTTGCAGCTTCCTGATTGAGGGATCACTCATGAGGCATGAGAATTGCTCTGCTTAGCTTGTCTACTATAACGCTGGATTTCCCTGGGATATGCGTTGCTGTCAGAAAGTGTTGAGAAGATATCGCCCATTGCCACACTCTCTGGGCCTCTCGACATAGGGGGTAGGATCTGGTTCCACCCGTTTGCTGATGTACCATACCACCGACATATTGTCTGTCTGAATTGCAATAGTCCCCTTGGGAAGAGAGTCCTGAAATGCTTGCAATGCCAGAAGCACCGCCTTCATCTCTAGGACATTGATATGCAAATGGTACTCGTGATCTTTCCAAACCTCTTGGACTGTTTGTCCCAGATAATACCCCCCCCCCTATTTGGGACACATCCGTGGTTACTGTAGCGATAGGTTGAGGAAGTACAAACGGTCTGCCCATTGTTACCCGAGTGGACTGAACCCACCAAAGTAGGTCCTTCTTGCAAGAGTGTGTTATGGCGATTTTGTGAGACATGGGTAACTCCTGCATGGACCACTGGGCGAAGAGTAGGCACTGCAATATTCTCATGTGAAGTCATGCCATGGGAAGTAGTGTTATCATCGCTGCCATAAAGCCTGGGACTTTTAGCACAAATCTTGCATGTACTCGGTTCTTGTTGAGTAAGATAATCACTTGATTGCATAACGGCTGGATCTTTTCTTGAGGTAGCTTTGCCAACATGTCATTTGTATTTAAATCTGCACCAATGAATGCAATATGCTGTGATGGCAACAACGCAGATTTTTCTGCATTTATAGTAATGCCTAGATTTGAGAAGAGATGGATGGTGTAGTCTCTTGCTTTGATCAGTAGTTGCTTGGTGGTGGCAGTTAGGAGCCAGTTGTCCAAGTATGGAAACACCTGGAATCCCTGATGTCTCAGATGAAACGTGACTACTGTCATGCACTTGGTAAACACCCTGGAGGCTGTGGTGGGTCCAAAGGGCAGAGCTCTGAACTGGTAATGGCTGGCTCCCAGCCAGAAGCGTAGAAATCTTCTTGCGTGCCTGTCCATCTTTATGTGGTAGTACACATCCTGAAGATCTAACGAGCACATCCAATTGTCTTTTCCCAGAAAAGGGAGTATACACTGCAGTGTTACCATCCAGAACTTTGACTTTTTCACAAACCTATTTAGTCTGCTGAGATCCAATATGGGTCTCCAATCCCCTGTCTTTTTTGGAACTAAAAGAACCTTGAGTAAATTCCAGATCCTAGCTGGTCTGCAGGGACTTCTTGGATGACACTTTTTTTCTAGCAAAGTTTTGATTTCTAGTGTTGCTTGATCCCTTTGACTGGGTGGAATGTATGGGATAAACTTTGGCGGATGTGGTGGACATTGAAAGGGAATGTTGTATCCTCTGGCTATAATGGACTGTACCCATTTGTCTTGAGTCATATTTAGCCAGGCTTCTAGGTACAGCGATATTCTCCCCCAGACTGCCTCCAGAGGTGGACAGGTGGGCCTCCTTTCAGGAGCGGTGGAAGGGCCTACCAGAGAACATATCTCTGTTGCCTTGGTTATATAGACTCCATCTGCCATGTGGATGGCGTCTTCCATTATTTCTTCCTCTGCCCCTGGGGGGGAAGGATCACCACGAGTGTCAGATAAGGCTCCTTTGGACTTACAGAACCACATTTTTCTGCTCTTTTGACCTTTAGGATAAGGTCTGGTAGGAGAGGAAAAGTGGACTCCAATGGCAGACAGAGTCTTACCATCTTGTCAGCTCCTGGCGAGAGTTTCTTTCACTTTTGGCCCGAACAATGACAAGCCATAAAAGGGAGTGCCAATAAAAGGAAGAACAGAAGGGTTCAGCAAACTCACAAATGTACATACAGGAATATCTACGAAGAGCTATTCCTGTGCCTGCTGCCCTACTCGCTCCATCAGCTGCATAAGATATGAGGTGCATGGAGGAGTTAGATATGGAGGTTAAGGTTGCAAGATGGGAATTAACCTTATCAGATAAGTCCTAGGCTGTAGAACCTTGCAGGGTATCTCCTAGCTCTTTTAGGAGATCCCTCTGAAGTTGCGTGAAATACGACAAATAATTCAGCAGCCGTAAGGTAAAGGCCACTGAGGAGAACATACGCTTCCTGTATCTGTCCATTGTATGAGAATCATTGTTTGGTGGATGAACAGATACAGACGTTTCAGCTAACTCCTTTTTTGTGGCCACTGCTACCACTATTGCATCTACAGGAACCCCTTTTGTTAAATACTGCCTATCTTCCGGGGCCGTAATGAACTTATTAGGCTTCCGCAGAATGGGGTCCACTGAGTCCAGAGAGACCCACACTTTTCGACTCACCAAACTCAGAAGTGGGTCAAAAGGAGGAGACACCCAAGAGGTGGAGGGGCAAGAGACAAATGCCTCCAGGTATACGGACTCATCTTCAGAAAGGGAAATGGACTTCCAGCCCCCCCCCTCTGCTTAAGGATCTCCAGGATGTCTGAAAAGGAGACATTCTCAGAGGGTTACCGTGAGGATCCTTCTGAATCCTCTAAGTCAATATCAGAAGTAACAGACTCAGGGGAATCTATGTGCTTCCTCTTACACTATCTCTTTCGAGGGACCTCCTCAGGGAAGATGCTCCTGGAGGTATCGGAAGAGGAGCCGCTCCCCACTGTGGCTTCCTGGGGCATTGGCTCTCTACTCTGTGGGTGATGGAGGGGTAATGAAGAGGTGGACACCGATCCCTTAGGGTGAAGAGAGGCTGGAGCCGAAGGTGGAGCAGACTCAGTTGAAAGCACACTCTGTATCACCTCGAAGGCACCTTGGTCCTGGGCCGAGAGAGACTCCGGCCCTGAGAGGCTGGGAGATCTTTGCGGCACCAAGGAGGGTGGCTCCGAGGCAGATGTGAGAGCCAAACTTACCTGAGCCGAGGTGCCAAGTGGAAGAGCTGATTCCGACAAGGGTCCGACTCGGCTCTCCCCCCCACAGCCGACCAGGAGGTGTCGGCCCCCTGGTCCCTCGATGGATGAAAGCAATCGAGGAAACCAGAGCAGATGTCACAGCTGAGATATCAGTAGTGATTACTAGCTCTGGCAGTTCCAGCACAATGACTTCCATCCTCTCTGACTCCAAACTCGTTCGAGTTGGAGGAGGAATCGGCGTAGTTGGGGGTACCATTATCAGCTCCAAGATCCGATGGGCTGGGCTCAAGAGAATTTCTGCTAGGGCTCGAGTTTGAAGCAACCTCTTCACTACCCGCTCCATGTCATCATCCTTTAGCCTGGAAGATCTAGAGGAATGACTGGAAGACTTGTGGCTGTCACCGACTGCAGTAAAGGAGATAATGGCACAGAGGGAACAGGCTCAAGGACGGTGACCAGCTCCTTTTCTGGCTCCACAATGATTCCGATGAAACAGATGGAACCAAGGGAGAACCATGTTTCTCAGGCCCGACAACTTTTGGAGCCAAAGAAGTATCAAGTTTGGTGATGCTTGTTGGCTCAAACACCGGAGCTGATGAAGCAGACTTTTTGGTCATGTCCAATTTTTTAGTCTGATTTCCTTCAGACACTTTTAATAAGCCCCTCAATATAAGCTCATTCCTCCTCTCCTGCAAGACCCTGGCACTAAAACTATGGCAGATGGAGCAGGAATCTTGAAGATGGCGTGGTCCCAGACAGTGCACACAACTAGTGTGTCCATCAGTAATGGACATTTTTTGAGTGCAGGACTCGCACTTTTTGAATCCTGACTTATGCTCCTTGGCTGGTTTCTTAGACATGCTAGCTATAAGGAAGAAAACACTCAAAACGTTACAAAAGGTTATATCTTTTATAGAAAGAGAAAGATAAAGATAGGAAAAAACAGGTATCTAAACTTTTTTTTTTTTTTTTAAGAGAAGAGGAGAAAAGGGAGGAGAAGTTTCTAAGTTAAACAACTATCTCCTCCACCAACGGAGATGCCTCTAACTTAAACAGTGACTCCTAAAAAGGGGAAAGAAGGAAGAAAAGGGACAAGAATCCTCTAATTTAAATGGATTCTTGAGGAGACAACAAGGCTCAAGGAAAAAAGACAGCTGCAAAGATAAAAATACAAGGTTTAGAGAGCCAAAAATAGCACATGGCTATTACGACAGAACTAGTAAGTAAAACAGATTATTAGGAAGTAACTATTAGAAATATATAAAATATTAAATTTTACAAGCCTGAGCCAGTGAAGACAATCCCGAAGCTTCAAGCGGCAAATGAGATCTGGGGAACAGCTGCTAAGCACCATGGGATAGGACTCAGCCTCGAGCCAGTAGAAGCTCTCGAGCTTTAGTATAGGCCATGTCGGAGCCGAGCTTCGGCTCCGAACCCAAGCAGCAAGAATGAAGGCGAGATGGGACAACACAACATGTAATATTTTATACAACACACCGACTTTCTACATGTGTTACAGGACACTCCCAACTGTCTCCATGAAAACACACTACTACTACTACTTTCCTCTTCTCATTTGCTTTATGTATACATAACTAACAAGGGTCTACATCACGTTGTCGAATTTTAAAAGTTCGAACACCATATGTTCAAACTTTAAAGTTTGAAAACGTAATAAAACTTACCTGAAGGTTGTAAGCAGGGGGCAAGCTCCCCTGCACCCCCCACCCCCCGCTACTTAAATATACCAACTCAGAGATCGCACTACATTGCAGGAAAGGGAAAACTTCCCTTACGGAGATCTCCATTGAAATGTTCAATGTTTTACAAGTTCGAACATATGGTTTCGACCATATGACGTTTGAACTTGTAAAGGTTAGACAATGTGAATGGGACCCACCTAACAATAAGTGTGCCCATATTCCCAGAATCTAGAATCCCCTTCAATTCCTTCCCATCCACCAGTACTATAAATTTAGCCAACATAGTAGTAGTGGCAACATGCTAAATCTACTGCTTTAGCAAGTAATTTTATCACATTATGTCACATTTCCATTACCAACATGTTGGCTTAAATCACATTTGTGATAGCATTTACATTTTTTCTTCCTAGCACGGTGCTTAAAACTTACACTTCTGTTAAGTACAGGATTCATATTGCTAGTTAAACAGTGCTTATTGATACATCATTTTCTTCCCACATCTAAAATATATGGTTTAAGTCGCTAACATTTTGAGTGATCACAAATATCTACCTCGTTCTAAACAAAGATTCACTAGCTAGAAACATTTTGTGAAGAAAGATCAATTTCTCAACTCATATAACAAAAGTGCAATAATTTTGAAGTATGACCTCTCTCAACTTTTTTAATACCTACTTTGCTAAATTAGTGATACTCCACATTTATGCAGAACTTTAAACTGCAGTTGAAGCTACCAACTGCAGATGCCCCATTTTCACTTCAGAGGTGGTTAAGTCATCCTCAAAGAAAGTTAAAGCTAAGAGATGTAAGGGGTCCAATCACATCCTGTGACAAATTATTCATACTTTGCAGGACTCCTCTTACTTTATTATTTAATAATTTCGTGCAGCAAGATATTGTTCCATTTACATGAAAATTGGCAAATATAATCCCAGTTTATCCAGTGGGATGTTATGTCTAAACAGACAAGTACAGTCCAATAAATTTAGCATCCAATACTTGAAAATGTTTAGATAGACGTTTACTTCAAATACTATAAAATTAAATTCAGCATGGGTCTCTTCTTGATCTGGATTAGTATGGCTTCTTTAAGGAATGCTCTAATCTTTCTTGTCAGACTTGTATGATGCTGTTACTAAGGCTAAAAGGACTGTGTTGGTTTTGTGCATTTTACACTTGTCAAAGCATTTGATATAAATATGTTAATGATATTGCAAAGAATGCTTTCACTGGACATGAGCTCTTTCTCAGAGCAATGGATTCAAGCTGCGCTACTAGGATTAAAAACAGAGTTCAAGGTCACATGTTTCCTCTGGGGTCTTTCAGGGATCAATATTAGGACACGAAGTTCAGCAGTTTTTTTTTTCTTTTTCTTTCCAGCTTTATGCATCCAATAGACAGCTACATACACTGAGAACATCACCGTTGTCATTTTTGTTACAAGTGAGATCGATATCTGCTCACTTAACAACTATCTAATTGTAGTTATAGACTGATCAAATAACCATGGTCTAAACCTGAACCACAGTAAGAAATGCAAAGTGATGTTTTAGATACTTCATTATCTACTTCAATAACCAGTCCAAATTTAGTTACTGTGTCCACTGCTGATGTCAAAGGTAGGTAAATAAATAAAATAAACAAAACAAACAAACATCCCACACAAAATGCTGAAATAGTTAAAAGTCAAAGCACTCTGTACAAGTATGATTTTTAGATGTATACCAATTAGATTATCTTCGTTTCGGATTAAGATGTATGTTGCATATGTCAGACCTACTGTTGAGCACAATTCTTTCTTTCACTTGGATACCAAGGGTAATTTATCCTTAGATTTTGTGTAGAGAGATGATACATAAAATGTATCCCTGATTGTAAGGAAATACCTTAGATTTTGAGTAAAGATCATCATACACAAAGCGTATCCCTAATTATAAGGAAATGTTTTATACTGGGTCTTAAAAATCTTAGGTCTTAACTCAATAGCTTATGGCTATATCTCACATTTAAAGCACTCCATGATGCAGTCCTAAGGATACTGCTGGAATAACTTTCTACAGGTATAAGATGCACAGGATCTTTAATTTAAAACGATGTTAGATCTCCGAGGACAGGTCTGCTTTTACACTTGACATGATGGAGTCTACTTTTTGATGACCTTTATACTTGAGAAACAGCTCATTTCTGAGGGCATTTTGAATGAGTCAACTGCTAAAATATCTATCATATTGCTGTTACAGTTAACCTGAGATTCTAACCACAGGCTTAAATATACTTGGTCATCTATGCTCCGACTGATTTATGTCAACTAAATGTCCAAATATAAAATCTGAACAGCATATGTTTCAGAAGATATACTTGCCTCAGCTAGCATTTTTTTTTTAGTTTTTGATAATTCATATGATCAGTTCCTTCCATGCTCATATAGGCCTCAAGTGCATCTCCTTGTGAAGATAGAATTCTAGTCCAGTTAGACCAGAAACTAAAGTCCTTGAATGGCATTTGTTTCAAAATCAGCAAAATATGCCTTCGATACTATCCCCCTTCCTCAGAGTCTTTAGTAGTGGGGTGATCACATCAGTACAGCGATTATCATTTCTCTATTCTTGGAGGGGCTCAAATGTTTATCAGTAGTCTTACTGCTCTAATGAACCATATTTGTGTTGGCCTGCACAGGATCTCTATGAATTTCACCATTTGTTTGCCAATGGGTATCATTTTTCACCAAAAGAAAGCCCAGTTTTTTCTCTCTTGTCAGGCAAGGAAATGAATTCAAGATGTCTGCTTTTGCAGGCTGCAATGCATAAATGGAAAAAAAAAAAAAAAAAAAAAAAAGAGTGATATTTAGTGTATATCGACCAAAAAGGTGTCTGCATTCTCCTCTAGTGGAGTATGGAACACACACACTGGAAACCATCTCATTGGTTCAACTGCAGCTTTTTTTATATAGATGACAGAATTTGGAATTTATATACAATGTAAACTAAATCAATATTCCCTTTTTAATTATAACTTCGGGTAAAACCTCGCAAAGAAATCAGTTTCACTCCATATCATTGTGACTCCAAATTTATGTCAACTTGACTTGCAAAGTTGTAACTCCCACTAACGGGTCCCTGGTACTTCATGAATAGACAGTTGGACTCCTATTACACATGCAATAAGTTCATGGGAAGGCTCCTGGTACTCCATAGCATCTTTTGGTTAAAGTTCTCCAACAGTCTTCACTTCTGGTTACAAAGGACCCACTCTCTAAGGCAGGTAAGTGCCACAGACCTCATCTTTAAGCGGCATTTCACCACATATTGTACATGTACATCAACATTAAATTCATATCATAATATATAGTGACTATATAGCACCTCAAAATGACATCTCTTACATATCAAACAGCCATGATACTATACCCACCACCATCCATATTAAAACATGCTAGCAGCAGAGGTTTAAGGAGGTCAACATCCCCTCTTAGCAAAGGAATTGAGAAAATATCTACCTACTAATAAAATAAATACAGTGTCAAGACTGTGCACACAGATAAATACCTTGCAAAGGGACAATATAACCCTTGTTAACTCACTGCCTGCTATTCTAAAACAGCATCTACACTGCATCAAATGTTCTTTAGTATCACACAGGTCTGATCCCTAGCAGCCCACAGCCTTAACCCTTTGTGCTATACCTCTATTGCGGCATTATTGATCATAAGGAACCCACAGTCTTACCTATCAGTGCTATACTGCTACAGAGGCCTGTCTGTTCCACAGCAGACGAGAACCTTACTTTTCTGGCTATATTGTTACTACTTGCAAGAATAAAGCCCTAAGATCACGATTATGCTGGAACACCATCTACACTGTATCTAATGTTATTCCCAATCATCCAGGGCTGATCCTTAGCAGCCCATAGCTTTATACATCTGTGTTATACTTCCACTGAGGCACGGCTGCTCCCTTGGAGCAAACAGCCTTAACTATCTATGCTATACTGCTATTGAAATACATCTGCTCCATAGCAGACCTACTCTTCTATGCTATACTGCTACCAAGAAAATGCTGTTTTGCAAGAAGAGATGAGGTGCCAGGGGAGAAAAATGGTGCTAAATGTGCAGAGCAAGGCAGCACGGTACATTTCTCATTTGTTATAGAATGAGATGTGAACATACCACAGAGTGTCTTATGCAGGGGATGGCTGTATGTAGAATGAGCCATTGTTACAACACTAGTATAGAAGAACAGCTAATAGGTTCATAGGTTTATACTAGGCTATCTGCCCTAAGGCATTTATAAGCCTAGCCCAAATTATTGTGGCTTACGCCACCCCTTATATGAAAAAATACTGTGCCCATTAGTTTGTTGTGCCTCTGTCCAGCAGTGACACAGAGATGATTCCTGGGGTAAACCTACGATCTCCCATCCACAGGTCTAGATTTCTCTTGAACAGAGTCAGCGAGGTGCTCTGCCTCACATGGACCGGGATTTTATTCCACAGCATAGGGAGTCTCTGAGTGATAAATCTATCCGTCCAGCACGTCCTATTTATATCCGTGCTAAGGTTTAAGTCGCTTGCTCTAGTGGTTTTGGTGGATTTGGATTTTTGAGGTGGAGCATGTCCATTAATTCCGGGTTGGACATGGCCTTGTATGTCAGGCACATGTCACCTCTGAGCAGACGGTATGCGACTGAATAGAGCTGGAGTTTCTTCAATCTGGCAGCATATGACAGATTTTGGAGTCCTTTATCCTTTTGGTGAGGAACTTTTGGGGTCTCTCCAATTGCTGCAAATGTCGGGTGAGATACATCCCGAATGGGGCATTGTACTCGATCATTGGTCTGCTAAGTGAAGAGTACAGGGGAACAATGACCTCACTAGATCTGGATGTGAATCCCTTCATGATCAGGTGGGCAATGTAGAAGGTCTTTCTAACCACTTTAGCAATGTGAGTGTCAAAGAAAGGCCACTGTCAACCTGGGTCCCCAGGTCCCTGATAACCTCTTCTGTGCTTAGTGGATTGCCACCTATATGGTAGCTTGGGGTTACCTTGTTTTTCCCGAAGGGTATGACTATACATTTTTTGGCGTTTAACTTCAGGCCATGGCTCTGGCACCAGCTATCTGTTTCCGTGAGTCCCTTCTGAAGGATATCCGTGTCCGATGCACTTTCCACTATGGCGCCCAGTTTGCAGTCGTCTGCAAACTTTGTCAGCCAAAGTCCTCCCATGTTGGCCTGTACTTCTGAGAAGTAGATGCCAAACAATAGGGGCCAAGGACCGAGCCCTGTGGGACACCACTTGTGACCGGCTTGGAGTCTGACACAGCGCCAGCAACTCTAACCCTGTGGGTTCTGTCCTTAAGCCAGTTTGCAACCCATCTTGTGACATATGGGTTTACATTTAAGCTGGTAAGTTTTCTACAATACCGAGTGGGGTATTGTGTCGAAGCCTTTGCAAGGTCAAGGTAGGCTGTATGGACTGCCTTTCCCTCATCAATAGTCTTGGTGACGAAGTCAACCAAGTTCAAAAGGCATGATCTTCCCTTGACAAAGCCAAACTGGGTCGGGTCCAATGTCTGCAAGTCCCCTATATCTTTGTTTATGAGCTCCATTATGATCCTCTCCATAGCTTTGCAGACTAGACTTGTTAAGCTTATGGGGCGGTAATTACCAGGGTCCGTGAGGCACCGCCTTTGTGGAGTGGGACCACAGTTGCCGTCGCCACTCCTTGGGCACGTATCCTGTGGTAAGGCTGAGATTAAACAGCTGCCTTATGTGCGGGTTTAATTCCTCATTTAGCTCGTGTAGCACACAGCCGGGGACACCATCCGGTCCCATTGATGCTGTGTTTTGCTTTAGAGAGCAGCTTTCACCTGCGCATTTGAGATGTCCGGGAGGCTACACTCGGCTGGGATAGTTATCTCTCCTTTAGGGGAGAGGGGTGAAGTTTGCACTGAACCTGTCTGCCAGTATGTTGGCAATGTCTGTGGGTTCAGTGATTTTTGTATCATTTTGGACTAATTCTGAGCATATCTGGGAGTTTCCACCCAGGTTCCTAACATAGCTGAAAAAGGCCTTATGATTGTCCTTTGAATCCATGGCAATTTTCTCTCAAAATTGGCCTTAGTTGATTTTATGAGTGCTCGTATTTTTTACTAATAATGATCAGGGTGACTTCCCTTTTATGGATTTTGTTCTATCATGTAATAGCTTTCTCCTCTTATTGTAAAGTTTGTTAATGGCTGGGGTCCACCAGACTGGACGTTTGCCCTTTGTGGAAAGAGTCTTGGTTTTATTTGGGATTGCCTGATCCATGCAGTCCTGGAGGTGTTCATAGAAGGCATTTGTAAGGGCTTCCGCAGCTTGGGTTGTGGTTTCCTCTGGCTCAGGGGCCTTGAAGGATACCACACCAGTCTTGAGTAGTGTGAAGTTTGCTTTAGAGAAGTTCTTCACTATGGTCTTTTTTGCTTGGGGTGGGGGCGGGATGTGGATTTCCAGTGGTATATAATGGAGCTAATAATGGAGTTCAGAACATTACTCAATTCTTGCATACCACATTTAATTTTCTTCTCATCTGAGCTTCATACTTTGTGACTGATATCACAAAAACAGAGAACTGTGACACATAATGGACCTATTTAACCTTGTATTGTTGGTGGCATAACCAACTAGTGTATATGGAAGTGGTTAGGGTCCTACTATGCTACAACAGCATCAGCAGCCAAGTAAAAGTAATTTGAAAAAAAAAAAATAACCAGATTATGTGTTGGGTGTGGTGTGCTAATAAGTACTTCTTGAGCAGTTGTGGTGGTGTTGTGTGAAAACAGCATCAAGTGTATACCGAGCCAGGCTGAAAGACAGTATAAATTTTGGGTGAGTGCATGTGTTGTAGGGGAGTCTGGGAAATCACAAGCTACACCTTTATTCTGTAGACAGCTTGGGATGTAGTACAGCTGTCTCTTAATTCTGAATACTCTCACAGTGCATCTTATTTGCTTACATACTGCAAATCAGCAGCCTGCTTACTGGGCGGTAACATATCTCTTCTGCATAATACTCACTTGTCTTTGTGCCCACTTTTCCATGCATTCCTCTATAAAGTGACCGTATACAGTATAAACCCAACTAGGAGTCTTATCAAAGTACTGTTTCACACTAACAAAGCATTTTGCTCATCATGAATGCAGACAAGTATGAATTTAATTATGAACGGCCATATAAGAGTACAAAATCTTCCTACGAGATTGACGGACAACTATAAGGAGTAGGTATTACTTGATAATGCAAAATGTAGTTATCCAAAGAAAAGCCACTACAAAAAGATGATGCAAGCAATAATGTTGACTGTTTATGCAAATAATGGAAGAATGGGTAAAGTTTAAGATGAGAGCCACATCACGCACCTGAATATATCTTGGCAGAGTCACTGTTAAAGGCCAAACTACAATAGCATGCATCATATTTGAATAAACTGCTCAAACTTTTCGGAAATGCACTCCAAAACCAGACTTGTATAGATGAAGTGCATAAAGTACCAAAGTTTTTTCAGTCTCATCCCAGAACCAAAACTTGCAGTGAATGTTAATGTTAAACACTGAGTAGGAAACTCCATACCCAATACCAAAATTACTTTATTCCAGGATAAGAGGGCCGCTGTGGTGCAGCTTTTAGCATTGTCGCCTCACAGCAAGAGGTTCTCAAATTCGATTCTTGGCTGGAGCACCTTCTGTGTGGAGTCTGCATGTTCTCCCCATGGTAGAGTGACGTCTAACGACATGCATGTAGGTATAAAAGTTGAAAAAACTTTGAAGGACCACCAAAACGTATAACTCGAAAGCAATTTATTTCGATATGGTTAAAACAGGATAAGCGCTTTCTCGTACACCTCTGGTACGCTTCATCAGATCTAATTTCATACACAAAAAGGATATCTTTATATAGTGTTAGCAATTAGAACTAAATGATTAATAATTCAATTTGTGAGCATTAATTACATTCATTTAGTAATCCATATATGGACATTTCCTGTTGAAAGGTAAAAAGCCAAAGTATGTAGTACATGAAATGAAATGCAAAAACTCATGTAAATGTAATATTATGAAGAATGTAAGATTCCTATGTAAGGTTTAAAATACACATGTATATTACTGATGAAATAAATAAATATAAATATCAAACCCACTACACCATATATAATAAAACAAATTAATATAATAGATCAAAAATAAAAATAATTCTATCAATTTCATTCAGAATAATCATTACAATATCATATATATATATATATATATATATATATATATATATATATATATATATGCATAAATAGATAAATAAATAAATATTATAAAACCAATTCGAAACTGTCATAAAGAATGTATATTAATTAATAAATGAATATATAAGAAATATATAAAATGTTTAAATAATAACCATTGTTAAATAGGAACATTGTTCTTCTTTTATTATTTTTCTATATTATTTCATTTTATGCCACGTCCTTCCAAAACAGGTTTAATACTAACGAATTGATTAAGACCTGGTTCATGGTGTGCACACAATTTAAAAATCCATTCAAGTTCTATCTTTTCCAAATTATTCATCTTATCTCCACCTTTTTTATTTATTTTAACTTTCTGCAAAACTCTAAATCTAAAATCATGTCCAGGGCAAGCTATTATGTGTCTAGCTAGAGCATTACGTTCATCTAATTTTCTCATATCATATTTATGATTATATAATCTATTCTTAAATTTTCTCGTCGTCATGCCTATATAGAAGGCTCCACAAAATAAGCAATCTGCTAAGTATATCAGATTACAATCATCACAGGTTGCATAGAATCTAGGTGTAAATTTAAAATTCAATGTGGGATGACAGTATTCCTGTTGATCCGTGATCATATTACACATGTTGCATTTATTACAGGGAAACGTTCCATTAACCCTCTGTATATGTGTATTAATCAGTTCAAGATTATCTTTATCTGTACATAAGAGTCTTAAGGTTCTTGCTATTCTTATAAACAAAGTTAGGTTTAAGGCCAACAATATTACGTATCTCATGGTCAATTGTCAATACATGCCAGTTTTTGGATATGATGTTGACAACACCCTTGTTATCATTCGTAAATCTAGTTATGATAGCTACTTTCTTGGTGCATGCGTGAATGGGTGTGCCTTCTTTGAAGGTTGGGCATCGGGCTGGCAACTCAGCACCATAAAAATCCACTGCCAATCATTTGCGGACTGGACCCTAACTGGGAAAAGCTGAAAGAAGACCCCCAAACACACACACACACACTTTATTCCAGGATAAAGAACATGGTTGTGAAGCATGATGAGCAAATCAGTATCACATGTGACCTGTAAATAAAAGTAAACATTTTCCCACTACTATTTCTGCTATTACCAAATCAAATGTGAAGGCAAAGGCAAAGCAGAACGGACACAGTTAATAGCAAGCAAAAGAAAACTCCCAGCATAAGAAACTTGCATTAAAAAAAAGAATAATCTAACAATCCACTTCCCAACAAAGTATAATGGAGATGTTAAAGTTTACTGGAGTTGGGAGAAGATGACCAACCCTACAACTTACAGCACTGACAGCACTCCACTATGAGTAGACCCAATGGTAAGGGACTTTGTAACTCAGTTTAACAGTAACCTGAACTTTGATCACCATGTGTCTATGGTGGTGAGAAAATCCTTCTAAGTGTCACACCTTATAAGCAAGGCATGGCACCCAGATCTACGGAAATCATAGTGCCACTACCCTCAGCCCTCATTAGACCAATAACTGAATACAAAGCACCGTTCAGCATGTACTTGACCAGGCATTTGCAACACCTGGAGCGGCCACTGAGATTCCTCACTAAAAGAGTGCAGGGTGCAAATAACATGCCCTATGAGGACTGCCTCAAAGCCCTGTCCCTATACTCCTACATTCTACTGAGGAGTGATCTATGCCAAACCTACAAGGCATTTTCTGATCCAGCCCGGATGGACTTGTTGCACATTCAAAAAACAAACAAGACTAGAATTACCCAATCTAAGGATCTAACCTAGTCTGTGATATAAACAAAACATGTTAGAGTGACAGGAAGGTACCTCAGAGAATACCCCTTCTCTGGGGCAGATTCCCCATTCATGTGAAGCAGTGCTCTTCCCCAAGTATATTCAAACAGAATTAAGATCAATTTATAGCAAATAAATTCATCCCAGCTTATGGCCTGTGTCTGTTATGGAAAGGGACAGCTTGTAGATGCCCCAAGGCACAGGCACATACCAAAACCATTCTAGTCCATGGGTACTGATAAATTGTAAAAATTGTGGCATAAATGGCTAGTTTTAAAAAGGCGCTAGGGCTGTTAGCCTAGTAACCTCCTATGGCGTGTGAAAGAGAGAGCCTCTAATTATTCAGCCCTTTTCCAACTTCATTTACATAACTGGAATGCTCAGTGAAACACTGACTGCAAAGATGCACATAAATGCATTACAAATACTGTAGTAAAAAAATGCTCTCTCTCTCTATATATATATATATATATATATATATATATATATATATATATATTTTTTTTTTTTTTTGTTGTTTATCGTATAATTTCAAGCAGGCTGTACAAAACTCAAATCAATACCCCATGCAAAAATGTGATTTCAGAAAGGTTTGAATAGAAGACAAAACAACATGATCTTTCTTGTAATATAAACAAATAAATTTAAGTTTAGTCATATTTACCCAGAAGCATACAGTATATTTTATTACTATAGCAAGCATTTCATCTGTCTTTTTGTACCTAGCTAACCATGTGATTAAAGAAAAGATCTCTTTATGGATTCTACTCAAACAGAAGTGTGATAAACATGTATCTTCATGCAGTTTATTCATGAACTAAGCAATGCCCTCAGAGGCGTCTCATTTTTTGTTTTCTTGGGCAAGCATTCCCAGAATTCAATTGCTACTATTCTGTGAGAAAGATACTGTTTTTTTCTTCTTTCTAGCTGCCACTGTGCAATGATGTTATAGTAGAATACAACTTATGCTTCCTTATATATGTGACCTGCTGTGGACACCTGACACTGTTCCTCCACAAACTGCTGTCTATCTGCTGCACATTCTCGGTCTCTCCTACCAGGAAACTTAAAATGCCATCTCCTCAAAGAATGAAAAGATGGCATTTAACTGCTTTCTACACCGCACCCCCCACTGGCATTCCGGGGTCATCCTTAGCAAAACTCTGGTTGGTTATAGAAAGCTCCAGGGTTTGGGGTTTTGTCCTCACTGGTAGTTACTGTCCATGTGGAATTTACATGCTCACCACTGTTGGTAGCACATATTTTCTCAGTGTAATCCAGCTTCCTCCCACCTTCTACAAACAGTAGCTGACTGGCTGCTTTACATTGCACATTTACCTTTCCCATTTTGGGCAGAGTTGTGTCTGAAAACAGTCCATGAACAATCAGGTCACTAGTCAAACAGTACAGATAACAAAACTCACAAATTTTCTATAAGCTGACAGTCTCTCTGCAAAGATTACAACTATAAAGGTTTTATGGCTGCAGATTCCACATGGTGTTTGATGACTCTTTCCTCTCCTAGCTCACTGTGCACCACAGTTAACTGTAAAGTTAGTTACCAAATTCACTAGTCTTTACAACATATAATTTCCATATCTTGTACACTATTATGTACTGGGCAGGCACACCATTTTCAATGAACTATCTCTGTTAACAAGAACATCTATTTCCAAGTGGTATGCACATAAATGTGGTTGTATCAGAGGTGCCCAAAGGTTGAACAGTTCTGATGAGGCATAATGAAGATGTATTTCAAAGAAAAGGGCCATGGATAACTGGAACAGCCTACCTGATAAAAATGTACAGTGAAAAACAGCAGTTGAGTTTAATGGTCTAAGATTATTTCTTACAAGTAAAAAAAAAAAAAAAAAAAGATTACAAGAATCAACAGGCTGTTTGTTAAACAGGATTTGCAGCTACATATGGAAATACGTAGAATAAGTTGGCCACATAAAACTTCTGTAAAGTTGTACATTTCTATTTTTTTTAATTTAAAATCACAACTTAATTTTATTGACCCACAAATAAAAACTAGCAGCTACAATAGCAATGAAAAAACTAAAGAGAGGAAGGAATGAAGAGGTTAGAGATATCAATATAAAAATTCAGTTGACAAAATTTGTGATTGACTTTTTTTTAACGAAACAAACTGGTGCTTCAAAGATCATGTCTGTTAATATTATAGCAAGTTTTATACTGCTAGCAGAATGAAAAGACCAAGAACATTTTCCTCCCCAGGTGGTCATGCCTGCCGAGTTTCCTGAACATTGCACCAATAGTCTTTATGAATGGAACTCTTTACAAACCTACCGCAGCCTTCACCACTGATTATACACAGATCAAAAGTATTCTGTATAAACTGAAGATGTATGTAGGTAATACACTAAACGACTACAAATAATGACTTCTCTGGATCAAGTCTAGCATTTATAACAACTATTACATGTTCTGCTGCTGGAAAGTATGGTTCCACACTTTTAAAGTCATCCTACTCAATCTGATGGCTTATTTGACAGAGAAGCTTCTGCCTTTTTTTGTTTTTTAATTACATCACATTCTGCAAAACCTGGAGACCAAAACGCAAATGGGTGTTTAGTGTTTCTCAATAGAACACCATAGAACTTTAAAGGACCATTCAGCCAGTAGTAAAGGTCTACCATCACAGCCATCAAGCACAAATTTATTTCACTATTTGCCCGCACAAGCTAGTAGAATCACATTCATACTTTTTTTTTTTGACCCAAGATACATCCCATATATCCCATTTCCAGACTGATTACTAAATTGGCAATTTTAACTGTTAAGACATACAAACAGGCTTTATGCTGAAAGAATGGAGGACAGCAATAGACATCCCCTGTACAATGGGGGGATATCAATGGACCCAGGCAATTACTGACCCATAAGTCTGAACAGCCTCATCTGCAAGGCTATGGTGAAGATCATTATGAAATTAATAAATAAAGACCTGGGTAACCTACAAACTCTTGACCCAAGCCAGCTCAGTTTTCTCAAGGCTAGATCCTGCCAGCTTAACCTGGTCAACTTCTTTGAGAAGGTTACTGAAGAAAAGGAGGACGGAAAAATCAGTACACACTATATACCTCACAAAAGGAGTTAAACACCTCTCACACTCCCATATTGTTGATAAACTCCCCCAGCTAAATGTTAATCCCTATGTAACTTGATGAATAGCAAACTGGCTTACAAATAGAAACCAGGAAATTAAGTGAGGTGGCTCTACCTCCAACAAAAAAAAAAATGTCATCAGCCCAAGGGTTCCTTTCTTGAGTCACTCATCTTAGGCATTTACTTCTCAGAAGTAAAAGATAATGTAAAGGCTTTAAGCCTCACCAAGTCTGCAGATGATTGTAAAATTGATGCCATCAAAAACTCTGCAGAGACCAGCAAGATCCCCCAAGACAGCCTTTCTCAAACATACAGCTTGTGTCATAGCCATGAACTAAAACTATATGAAAAAAAGTATAACAGTCTACTCTGACAAGCATGATGTCCGCTGTAGCTATTACATCAAGAACACAATCCTGAAAATTGCTTCTGTAGTTACGGACCTGGAAACCTATGTGGACAACAAACTGCTTTTAAATTACCATGTATTCACCACTGCAAGAAAGTCCTTTTTCACTGTGCATCTTACCGTGAGAGTATGGCATCTAGGTCCAAGGATGTGATCATTACACTGCATTTGGCACTTATTAGGCCAATCATTAAATATAATTCCCCTTTCAGTATGTAACTGTCCAAACATTTGACACAACTTGAATGATCACAGCACTTTCACACCAAGAAAAAAAAACACCCTAAATCATAAAAACTACACAGACTGTCTCAAAGCCTTGTTCCTCTTCTCAGTACCATATAGGTAACTGAGGGTCCTCACATACACAACTTCAACAAACCCTGCCCTCTCTGATCTGCTGCACATCCACAAGTCCATTGGTGGAATAAACACCCATTTAAGAAGTCTTAATCTTTTCTGCAACATAACTAGAACATGCTGCAGGGATATGTATCAGAGAGAGTATCACTTCGTTGGAACCATCTTCCTCATAAAACAAAGTAATTATATAACCTTAAACAACAAATTCAATTTAAATAAATATAAATCAAACCAACAACAATGGCCCGGACACCAATCTATTAAGTAAAACACACTCAAAAAACACTCTAGTGTCTCAGCTCTAAAACCTAGAAATCCAAAAGACTTGGAGAAATTAAAAAAAGAAAAACAATATTCATAAAGTAGCAGAAAGTATTCTAATAAACTAATCCAAAACGGAAATGGAGAAAGAAGATTCTGCCAATGGGATGACTACAGTTAGGGATGCAGATAATAAGCAAGAAGGGTCTGGAATTTATTGGAGAAAACTGGCAAAAGAACCAACGTATTGGGAGCAAATAATTAGAGAGGGAAAGGTAATAGAATGGGGAAAGGACAAGAATATATGGACTGTAGAGCAGAGATTGCCTTTCCTATCAAGGATTGATAAAAGGGTATAGACAAAGAGAAAGAAATAGGGGGGGATCCTAAGCAAAAGGCCAGCACTGGTAGAGTTTTTAGTAGAATGTAGAACAGGAGCTACTGTTAAAAAAGGAATAATTAGTACAGCATATAAATAAGTACAAGATAACTATAAGAATGAACAAGAAGAAGTTAGAAAGGATTGGGAAGAGAGATTGGATAAGCAAGTCATAAAGAAACAGTTTAACCAAAAATGAAAACTGCCAATAAAAACTGTAGTGAAGAGGAAGAGTTGAAGTTGCACCAGACAAAATTCTTTATTCAGGTTGAGCACTTTCATCCGTAACAGTGAATAAACAGGACTTCATCAGAACACTAACTAAATGTAGCCACCTCCCTTAAATATACTAAATGATAAACAATTAAGCAATTAAAAATGCAACACAAAAATGTATTGAATAAAATCCAGAAATAGTAATGCAAAAATAAAACCAATGACTAAACAATGAAATCAAGAAAATGGGTATACACCTTTATGCAGAACACTAATGTTTTAAAAACCACAACGAAAAACCATCATTCAATTATGAATTAACAATGCAAAAAATGTATGGACATTTTAATTGTTTATCCAAGAATGTGGTTTATATTGCCAAGTGCACATCATGCTCAGTCTTTTATGTGGGAAAGATTGTAGGAATTTTAAAAGTAGGATCTATGAACACATGCTAGATATATCCAATGCTGTTAATACTAATGCATTAAGCGCGCATATTCAAAATTTTGATCATAGCTTTAAATTCTTAGTAGTACAGCAACTTATAAATGATCAACAAGGCAGGATTTTTCCTGAGCAACTTGAAGCTTATGAGCTTAGTTGGCAACTGCAACTTAATGCTGTTGTAGGGCCAGGGTTAAATGAATGCATCAGTATAACAAGTATTTTAAAAATTAAATACTATAGTTATTTTTCGTTGTGATTTTTAAAGCAGTGTTCTGCTTAAAGGTGTATACCCATTTTCTTGATTTCATTGTTTAGTCAGTTTTATTTTTGCATTACTATTTCTGCATTTTATTCAGTGCATGCTTGTGTTACATTCTTAATTGCTTAATTGTTAATCAGTGTATTTAAGGAAGGTGACTACATTCAGTTAGTGTTCTGATAAAGTCCTGTTTATTCACTGTTGTGGGCAAAAGCGCTCAACTTGAATAAAGAATTTTGTCTGGTGCAACTTCAGCGCTTCCTCTTCTTTACAGTTTCATAAAGAAACAGTGGGGGATATATGTATGACTCCCAAATATGCAACAAAAGTCTAGAAGAGTTAGGATCTTTGCTTGGAAGGGTTTTATACCCTAAGGAAAGTCCAAATAACTTTTCCTCAGGTAGATAGCAAATGTTGGAGGTGTGACAAGGAAGAAAGAAGTAATTGTGAACATATATTTGGGAGTGTAATGTGTTGGCAGACTTTCAAAAATTCCCTGCAGACTACTCTATCAGAAATATTGGGTGAGCAAATTGGTATGACTAATGACATTGTCTTTTTTTGAGCTATGACACAGAATTGGAATTGCCAAGACATAAGGCCTTGCTGAGTCTAATTAGGAAATGAAAATCAAAGTCTAAACCAACTGTACTAGAAGTAGCAAATATAGTAACAGAAATAAAACAACTGGAAATGAGATCTTTAGAAAAGGAGAGGAGCAAATTACATAGAAAAAAAATGGAAATTGTGGGAACAATACATGCAGACAATGAATGAGGTTTAAAAGAAGGCAAGATTTGAAAGAACTATGTAATGAAAGACTAATAGTGACTAGACAGATTATAAGTGATGCATAATGTTTGCAACTAATATTATATAAAATATGGTTAGTTTTCATTTATATAAATGTAGGCTTGCCTATGTCTCAAGTTATAATTTGATAAACATGATGTTACTTGTTTAATAAAAAAATAACTATACTGTGATTTTTTTCCCCTAGACTTAAACCATACAAATATCATGTTACACAAGGCCTTGTACAAAGTTATGACCTTCTTAAGATCAACAAAAATATTTATGTATGCAACAAACTCTCAAAACTACTCTTGTGATTCCCTGTATTTTGTTTGTGTAACTATGGAACTCTGTGCAATTAGAAATTAGAACCAAACCTAATACTAAATCATTTATATGCAACAACTAAAGCCTTATGTAACAAGAAAACAGAAACTGTCTTTGCATACAGCACTGAGAAACAATCCCGGAACAAGATAATTAGTTATAACACATAATACCAATTATATTGCCACATTTTAACACACTGCAGTATTTCCATCCACCTCTTCCCATACAACTTGCACAAAAACAATTATGTGCAATAGTTATAGCTTTAATTTTATATTATCCATATTTCCATGTATAATCCAAGTCTCCATACCTGTCCCATTAACGGTTCCCTATTAATAACTCAAACGCTTACCTTATCGAATCCCTAAATGTCGACCAGTCCTTATCGAAATGCAAAAACATCGAACGTCTGGAAGAACGAAACCGGAAACGTCGAATTGTCATGGTTGGCCTTCTGCGGTATAGGTCCGTAAGGCAAGTGTGGCATAGTTACAGACCTTAGGGTTAGGGTGCAGGTTAAGTTAAGTGCATACTTGGTGGTATATGTAAGATTTAGTGTATACTGCGGTGGTGGTGCTGCGGTAACGTTGTCGCCTCATAGCAAGACGTTGTCCCGTTTGATTCTCAGCTACAGCATCTTCTGTGTGGAAGCATACGTGAATGGGGCGTGCCTTCGTTGAAGGTTGTGCGTCAGGGCTGGTAACCCGGTATGTAAAAATCCACTACCAATCATTAGCGGACCGGAGTTCCGCTGTGGCGACCCCTAACCGGGAAAAGCCGAAAGACACAAACAAACAAGTGTAGGGTTAGAAGTAGGGTTTAGTTTAGGGTTAGATGTAGGGTTTTGGTTAGTGTATGTATGTGGTTTATTTAGTTTGTGTAGGTAGTATGTAGCAGGCGGTGGGGTGGGACAGGTATGATAGTTCGATGTTTTGACTTTTGCGGTTTAGGGCGTTTGGTGTTTTTGCGGTTTGATGAGGACGGGGTCGACGTTTAGGGATTCGATAAGGTAAGCGTTCGTGCTTATAACCCCCCCCCCATTAACATGCTCTGCTTTCTTATATTTCCAGTATTCCTAACATTACATAGTTTCTCTCCTAGTTAACTAACGAAAGTCACCACAGATGCAAGTGTAAATATGCAATTATAATTTTAGGAATATTAACTACAACATCCCAAATTAGTGTTTCGATGTTGTTCTCAGAATACTGTTTAGCTCAATGTCAATCTCATTTTTTATTCACTCTGTGCAAAAACTTTCAAAATCTTTTTCAATACCTGCATTGCATTTTCCACAAAGCAGGGAAAGTAACCTCGGCCGAATGTATAAAAATATACTACTATTGCTGATCTCTGTCTGCATTTGATTTTGAATTGAAGTTTTTCATTAAACTTTGGTTACTTCTATTTTTTTTATCTTTTTCTTACACTGCATTTGATGTTCTTTGTTCTTTTGGAGTTTTAAGAGGTCTTGGCTAGGGTCTGGTAGAAAATTTAAAAACATTCTTTTGCAGACAGTGAATAACATCCAACTAATTACTGGGAAAAGCTGAGAAATATCATTCCTCATTTAACTATTAATTTTTGGAGGCATCTTTATTTTGCTGGAATGCTTGTTTCACTTGCTTGGTGGGTACTTGCGTATTATCGCAACCAGATTGCGATAGACTCACTGTGGATATATATTCTGGCCAACTTTCAAGCTATCATTTTGTTTGCTTAAGAAAATCCACCTGTTTTATGATGTAATGTTTACAGCACAAATTACGATGTAATGTTTACAGCACAAATTAAATTACAAGATGTGACAAGAAATGACGGAAATAATCGGTTGACTTGTTTCTTCTTTGGTGTTGGTGTAAATGTTACAGCAATCGCTGTCAAAACAGACTGACTACAGTGTTTTCTCTTTGTAGGTCCAGTCTTCCCTAGCAGAATACTAATACCGTGAAGCTAAAGCTGCAGAGAAAAAAAAACAGGTTTTGAATCTATATTCACAGCGATCACTGTAAGATTTCCACCACAGAAGAAGCAGTCAACCATTTCCCAAGCCTTAACAGCATGCAAAGTCTTTTACTGCAGGGAGCAGATGAATAAGGTCAGCAGCCATTTTGCTCCAATGTTACGAGCGCAAGGCTAGCACCCAAACTAAACTGCTTAGAAAATAATTCACTTTTAAACCGTATACAATATACGATCAAACTAATTCAATATAGCAAGCACGCCAAAGGAATGAGGCAAAAGGACATGTTTTTAGACCACAAAGCCTGCTATGATCAATGGCCATGCTACTATCAAGCTTCCAGGCACTTGTACGACATTAGAAGGGGTAAACCAAAAATCAGTCGGCCCTCCATGCTAAAATGGGGTACTTCCACTAGTTTCCGCAAACCATTTACATCAGACTCACACCAAAACCTCTATCCATTTTACTAACAGTCACTGTTCACCCATATGTACCATGCAGAACTGTAGCGTGAATCGTTCACAATCTGGTTGCAGTAATACGCAAGTATCGCTTGGTGTTCTCTGCTTGCACATTGCTGATCTCTGCCTGCATTTGATTTTTCCCACTCACCTGTCCATCTACAGAGTATGGGGAGATCAGTCAGGAAGGCCAACCCCCTTGGTCTCAAACTGGAATTATCTTCTTAAACTGGAATTATCTTCCGTTTCCTCCCTTACCACTTACAAAAAAATTGCACTTTATTCAGCTGATTTTATTGTATCCGTCTTTCTTTTTACATTATTTTGCTTTTTATTGCTTGTTATTTAACTGTCCAGTTGCATTTTTTTTCTGCTGCATTTATTACTGCTTGTTAGTAGCTTGTTGATGATTTATTGTGTCTGTTATTCTAAAAAGTGTTCTGGTTTAAGCACTTGGGCTTCAGGCCAGTTATTTTACATTAATAAGGTCTACACTCTTGTGGGAATAGAGGGTAGCCTCCACCCTTCTCAGCTAGAAAATCCTGGTGAAGGCTTGTGGCTGTTATTCTAAGAGCCTTTGCTCTGATTTAAGCACTTGGGCTCCAAAACCAGTTATTTTACATTAGGAAGGTTTGTGGTCTAAACTCTTCTGGCAGGAGAGGTTAGCCTACCCCCTTCTAAGATAATAATTGCTGGTTGAAGGCTTACTGTGTCTGTTATTCTGAAAGTCTAAGTTCTAGTTTAAGAACTTAGGCTACAAACTAGTTATTTTAAATTAGGAAGATTTGTGGTCTACACTCTTGTGGGAGGAGAAAGTAGCCTCCACCTTTCCAAGCTGAGACTTTTGGTGAAAACTTATTGTGCCTGTTATTCAAAATGCCTTTGTCCTCATCTGTAATACGCACTGTTGTGGCATGTTGTCTAGAGAGATTTTTTTTTTTTTTTTTTTTAACTATTAGAGCACCTGGTTTGTTCATATCTGAGTGTTGCTTATCAAGTTGCTTGTCTTATTGACTTGTTCAATATTTAAGTTTTCTTCACTCCTCCCTAGTAGATCAATGACCAAGGATATGCACTTCCTGACTCTTTCTATGGCCAGTCTGGTTTAAATGGGTATGCTGAGGCACTGTAGCAATTGCCTCGTAAACTGACAACTGACTTATTCTTAAACAGATAATGTATGTGAGAGGTGTAAATACACTAACACTGGAAGCAAACTCACTCATACAACCTACAGAGGTTGTCAGCAACACTTGCACCATGCCTACTGCACAAGGAAACACCCTACGCATACAACTATTTATACTGAGGCACTTACAGGTAACCTTCCTAAAACACTAAGCCCTCCTGCACAGAACAACCAAAGAAAGGGTCCTCACCCATCACATAAACACTCCGTTAACCACTCACAGCTAAACATAGTAACACTGTATCCAGTGCCTCCACTGCTAAGCCCTAAAGGCAAACCAGCACACAGTAAAATGTTCTGGTCATTGTTGATTCTATAGTAAGACACCAATGCCCCCCCCCCCCCTGCCGCCACCCACACCAGACTGAGTAAGGACAGAGTCATGATTAGCTGCCTTTCTGGGAATAAAATCTGTCACGTTATGCAGTCACTTAGGTCACTGAACCACAGTTATCAGTATGAATCTGTTACAGTCCATGTGGGTGTTAATGACCCGAGATGCAACTCCCTTAACTATATGAAGCGAGACATGATCAACCTCACTGATTAAGCATCTCAGGCAGGTATGAACCTAGCACTGAGCAGGATACTACCTTCTCCAAGGATGATGCCATGTTGCCAACAGAAAATGATTGATTTTAACAAATGGCTTAGCATCTGGTGTCAGTCCAGGGGGGTACAATATTTGCCAGCCTGGGAGGACATGGCTGACAGACCACGCTGTTTTGCCAGAGAGAGTCTGGACTTGTCCCCTTCAGGCTTTCAGATATTGACAAATACCTTTTCAGCCCCCATAGTTCCTTTTTAGGCAATGCCAAACTGATAACCCTACCAACCTAACTGAACCTATGAAAAAATATCTTAAGTTGGTACTGTTCAATGCTAGAAGTCTTAACAAGAAACTCCACTACCTGCAAGCCTTCCTCTCCCTGGAGAGTGTATACATCTGTGCAGTAATGGAGACATGGTTTAAAGTTGCTGAGAGTACCCCAGCAATGCAAGGTTATAATGCCTTTCACACCTTTATACCAGCTACTGCACAGGAGGAAACTAAAGGTGGAGTAGTGTCGGTCTATATTAAGACTAATCTCACATCCAGACAAGTTAACGTGTATGACCCACTGGAACTCATACATGTGCAACTCACCATAAACAGGGTGCTATACCATATCTTTGCAACAAATAGATCCTCCTCTATGTCCCTGGAAATCCATACTACCTGTCTCAATGTACTAGAGTCCATCACCGTACAACCCAATACAATACTCACGGGGATCTGAATTACCCCTCTATAGATGGGAATTCTTCACCACTTCTAGTGCACAAACCCAGCAATTCCTAAACTTTGTTAATACCAACATCCTTGAACAGTTGGTCCATTCTCCTACCGGGGTACAAACATCCTTGACCTTGTACTCATGAACATGAGGTGGCCAAGTTCCTCACGCAATGTAATATCTTCGCTCTTCAGATCCGACCATAAGGTAGTATTACATAAAATAAAAATTAAATCCGGAGGTCCAGCAAACCAAAAACCATTAGGAACTATTCCAAGGCTAACCTCTCTCTTCTAAGCAATACCTTGGCTAAATTCCAAGCACCCCCAAACCAGTTAACACCATAGAATACACTGAGCTATTCACAACAATCTCGATACAGCCATATTGGTAGCTGTATAGACCAATCTGTGCCCAATCATATTAAATATAGGACAAACTATTAAAAAAAAAAAAAAAAACCCACCGTGCTGGAATCACATGGTTATACAACAAAAGAAAAAAATTCTTGGCCAAGCATAGCAGGAACAAAGCCATACATACTAAAAGCCCCCGATCAATCTAAACAGGCGGCTTAAAGGTTAATTAATTCTTCAAAGGCTAAATGTGAAGACAAAATAGCTTCTCAGGCAAAGAACAGCAGCAAAGCTTTGTACAGCTACGTCCGTAACCTCAGAGAAAATACAAAACAATGCACAGAACTTATTGCAAACAGCTCAAATGTCTCTCTCCACTCTCCCCTCCCACATCCCAAAGGAAACACCACATAACACAATCCCCCCACAACCATTACCAGAGAACAGGTCATTAATGCACTTTCCAAGGCCAAAATCAATGCATCAATGGGCCCCAATAACATCCCAGGATGCTTAATAAATAGCATGAAACATGACCTCTCTGGTCCACTTGAATTGTTTTTCAACTGGAGCCTTCAGTCGGATTTTGTGCCCAAGGATTAGAAGATGGCTACAGTCATGCTCCTGCACAAAGGAAGTCCAATCATTGATCCAGGTAACTACAGGCCTATAAGCCTTGCCAGCCTCATATGTAAGGCCATGGAAAGAATCATCATGAACATAATAAATGACGACATAGGTAACCTACACACACAGGACCTGTAAGAGTTTGGCTTTGTTAAAGGAAGGTCATGCCTTTCATGCCTTTCAAATCTGGTGGATTTCTTTGAGAGGCTTACATAAGCATTAGATGAAGGCAAGACTTTGTACCCAGCTTACCTTGGCCTGGCCAAGGCACTTGATACACTACCCCACTCAGGCATTATAGACAAGCTCAATAATTTAGGTATAAACCCCTTTATCAACTGCTGGATAGCCAAATGGCTCACTGATAACACCCAGGAGATCAAAAGAGGTGAGGCCACCTCCACAAGAGGCCAGTCACTAGCGGTGTTCCCCAGGGCTCGGTATTGGGCCCGCTTCTTTTTTTGGCATCAATTTCTCTGAAATGGAAGCAAACACTGAAAGTTTATGGTTGACTAAGTTTGCAGATGATTGCAAGATGGGGGTTATCAACGACTCCCCAGCAAACACAAGCATTCTTCAAGAAAGTCCATCTCTGACTAGAAATGGTGCCAAAGCCATGGTCTTAAACTCACTGCTGAGAAATACAGAACTGTATCTTTTGGGAAATCAACCATTCAGGCTAATTACCATGTTGATAATACTCCTCTAAGAGTTGACCCAGTGGTCAGGGATCTGGGTACGCAAGAAGATAGTAGCCTTACCTTCGACCACCATGTCGTCGCACTGATGAAATTATTTTATGTTGCACAATTTTTAAGTAAGGGCATGGTATTTAGGTCCAAAGAGGACATTATCCCACTGTATTCCACCCTTATCAGACCAGTCATACAAAACAATGCTCCCTTTGGTATGTATCTGACAAAGGATATGCAGCAACTACAGCGACCTCAAAAGTTCCTTACAAAAAAAGACTACTTGGTGTAGCAAACCTGCCTTATGCAAAGCGCCTTAAAGCCCTTTCCCTCTACTCAGTCTACTACAGATTGTTGAGGGGTGATCTATGCCTGGCTTACAAGGCATCGACAAACCAGGCACTTATGAATCTCCAACATATGCGTAAGTCAGAGAGTATCAGAAATACAAGGTCTAAGAACCTGAATTTTGTCTGCGACAAACAACATGCTGGAGAAACAGATATGTGTCCCAAAGACTGCCCCTCCTATGGAACAGTCTTCCCATCCACGTGAAGCTACGTTTTTCTATTACCCAGTTTAAGCACAACCTAGACAAGTGGATGGGGAATAGGAAATTTACACCGTGCCTGGCACCCATGTCCCTTATGGACAGTGGTAGCTTACAAATGCCTGGCCCTCAATATCCTATTTGGATGCAGGACATCATTATTCTTTTGCTGAAACTATGGCTAGGCTTATGAAGGCCCCTTGGGTCATTAGCCCAATAACAGTCTGGGACTCTATAAAACAATGTATGCTTAATCTCTAATTAGTATAATATAGTTTGTTGAATTATGTTTATTTTTAAGACTGCATCGCCCTGTTACCTCTACAATTTTAGCACCTTTGGCAGTTCCTGTATAGTGAAAAATGTTCTTGGATTAGATCTTTTGTCCTTTGAGCACTGAAAATGGACCTTTACTTTGGCTCAGCTGGCTTATCCCATTGATAGAAAGAGTTAGATACTAATCTTCAGTTCAAGAAATGAGGAAGCATGCTTGTATACATCAAGTATGAGGAACGGCCTGTTACACTAACACTTGAAGAGTAGCACCACACTGTAAATACATAATCAGGGTAAACATTAAAATTTATAAGGACTGCATCCAGTTCAGTGTCATACCTCTCAACTGTCCAGATTTTCTCAGAATGTCCAGATTTTTGTCTCATATTTTTTGGTCTGCTCCTCGTAAAATTAGTGGTTTTCTAGCAAACTATTGGGATAATCTGGGAATTGAAATCACTAAATGACAAACATTTGAGTTTCAGACTTCAGATCGTTAAGAAAATGTATGTTAAATCATATTACTCTAGCAGCTTTCTAAGTTTAAGAAAGCATTATTTAAAATATGTCCCTATCGTCGATCCTCTTCCCCCGTTTTGTCGGGCTTTGTCCAAATTTTTTTGCACTAAGCGGTTGTAAGGCATAAGTGCTGTTTATAACAGATTGCATGTATAATGCCATTTTAAAGCAATTTTCCTTATTGATCTTCCATGTAAACAGTCAAAAAAACACCATATTAAATGAATTCAAAATGGTAATATACAAACTACTTGGTATCAATTCGCAAGGGAGAAATTTAGCAGATGCTACTAAAACTAGTGCGGCGATAATGGATAACAATGAACTGCAATAGTGTGCTTGCTTACTGACCCGGTGTGTGTATACGTATAAAAAACACACACACATAATCAGTGTAAAATTTTAACGTCAGCCCTTGTAATTACCCATTTTAGAAAACTGTATGCGTTTTCGTTTTCTTGTAGATGGGGTTTGAGCCCATGCTGCCCTCGCATTTGAAAACTGAGGTGTTCTGTTATGTGGACAGATTACTACAGCAATGTAAACCATCTACGTTGTAAACATTAAGATTTTTTTTAACAGAACTGCCAAGTACGCTGCGACTACATATACAACAGCGCCTCTCTTTAAATATTTTAATATAATAAATATTACAAATTATGTTTGTAAACAGAAACAAATATAAAAAAAGTCAAAGTACTATCTCAGAGCTCTTGGTCTCTAAGTTGTATTTGCAAACAGAGCAATTAAACTGTATACGTTTTGCCTTTTAGCAATAACATCAAAATAAAATACCTGCAAAGAAGACAGGACAAACATTTGGCAACTTCATGCAGAAATAAAGAATAAATAAAAGCAAATTAAATAGCAAGCACGGAACACAACTTTTCCTGTGGTTTACTTGACGACGACCCGGGAGATCCTAGCAACAACTCCCATTGCTTTCTGGGAATTGGTGTCTGTATTCGTTACTCAGAAACCTTCCAGCTAAATGGCGGGGAGCAGCAATCATTTTTCAGAAATGTCGAAGAGGCGTGTGTTAGCTGCGGAGAGTTAGGTGAGCGTAATTATAACGGCGGGGGTGCTTATTGTAAATAGATCAAACTCATGAATCAGTAAGTACCTTATGATTACAAGTGACATATGCAATGGTTCTCCTTTGCTGTGAAGATGTGTTAATCATATGTACACCATAACACCATTATGACGAAGTTGTCACTGTATTATTTGAGACATTTATGAGCAGACTTTCGACCTGTCCAACTTTTTTTGGACTCCCCCCCCCCAATTTTTTATCATGTGTATCCTTTGCCCCCCACTCCAGCCCCCCCCCCCAAAAAAAAGAAATAGAAAAATGTCAAATGACCTTTAGTTTTAAACTTATCAGACCAATGATCGAGTACAATGCCCCATTCGGGATGTATCTCACCCGACATCTGCAGCAATTGGAGAGACCCTAAAAGTTCCTCACCAAAAGGATAAAGGGACTCCAAAATCTGTCATATGCTGCCAGATTGAAGAAACTCCAGCTCTACTCAGTCGCATACCGTCTGC
This sequence comes from Protopterus annectens, assembly GCF_019279795.1. Taxonomy (NCBI): domain Eukaryota; kingdom Metazoa; phylum Chordata; order Ceratodontiformes; family Protopteridae; genus Protopterus; species Protopterus annectens. The sequence goes on from NC_056751.1 coordinate 360,900,097, forward strand.
TCAGAGGTGACATGTGCCTGACATACAAGGCCATGTCCAACCCGGAATTAATGGACATGCTCCACCTCAAAAAATCCAAATCCACCAAAACCACTAGAGCAAGCGACTTAAACCTTAGCACGGATATAAATAGGACGTGCTGGAGGGATAGATTTATCACTCAGAGACTCCCTATGCTGTGGAATAAAATCCCGGTCCATGTGAGGCAGAGCACCTCGCTGACTGTTCAAGAGAAATCTAGACCTGTGGATGGGAGATCGTAGGTTTACCCTGGAATCATCTCTGTGTCACTGCTGGACAGAGGCACAACAAACTAATGGGCACAGTATTTTTTCATATAAGGGGTGGCGTAAGCCACAAAAATTTGGGCTAGGCTTATAAATGCCTTAGGGCAGATAGCCTAGTATAAACCTATGAACCTATAAAACATGAACATCTTATTCTTCAGTTGGAGCCATAACTATGACTCAACAGACTTGAGTTTGACTAGCCTGTGATGCCAGTAATGGCAGGCTAAAGAAAACAGTTAAAATATACTGTTTCCCCCCCTCATTTCTCTTGCTGGTCTGTAGTCAGAGAGTTTGTTCTCTTGTTTTAGGAATGTGTGACTTTTATATTTTTTAATATAAAAAAAGGAAAATTTTGAAATGTGTTAAACCTCCAGACTTGTTGACTTCTCTAGTGAATGTGACAAAAAAGATGAATGATCAGAAACTTTCTTTTGAGATCTAAATGCTGAGTCTATAATGAACTTTACTGGCTTTCCTATCAGTAAGCACCACATAAGAGTGAAGTACAAGTAGCAGCAGATTTAGAAATATATTCCTACTTTCTGTTGTCCCAGGATTGGTGTGATTAAGATTTTGTTTCCATTAAGAAACTTTGATATGACAAGTTAAAGAACTGGTTTAACTATTTGTTTTTTCTCAACTGCAAAATTATGATACCAGCAGGAAGATGACATCATGTGATGACTGTTGGGGCCTGGAGAAAAAACATTGTTTATAAAGGAATGCTATGCCATGCTATACTATGCTAAGTTGTTATTTTGATTTTGTCTGTGGGGAGTATCCACCAGGAAAAGGTACATATTTGAAGATTATTCATTTATCTAATTTATCTGACATGAGGGTTAGGGATAGTATTCCAGGAGACTTGGATTATCTCAGGCTTAGAGTTTCCTGTACATATCATGTCTATTTTATATGTGTTTTACGTTAGTTTCATGTGTATGCCATTTTACTTATATCTAACCTGTATTTGCACTATTTTCTTTATTATTTAAGTAAAGTTAGTGTTTCAACATAAAGCTTTAGTATCTGGCATCCATGAATATATGAGTGAGTGTGTATGTAAATGTATATATATTATGTGTGTGCATGTGTGTATATATAGGTCTGCTTCACATGACTGAAATCTCATTTGACTGGATTTTATTTGACCAAGACCATAATACCAAATTTTCAAAATACTGAAAACTCATTTTACTGAATCTCATTATACTGAATTGTAAGCCATAGACATGATGTGGGTTTCCCTTCTCCTGTGACTTGCTTGTGATAAAAAATAATTGCTGTAACTTATAGTGCTGATTGTCAGAATACCGAAAGTCATCTAAAAAGTAGTGTTGTAGTGTTTATAATGTGGGTATGTCTGTTTACATTTTTATGGGAAGTATTTAAACCAATGTGGCGGATGTTTTGTGCGTTCCCATGAGTAGTGGCAACGTGAAGACTACTGTAAGGTAAGTAAAAGATATATGCCCTTTTCCCCACTGTAGTGCAATCCTGGAGTTAGTATATATAGTTGGGGGTGGGGTGCACACCTCCCCACATTAGTGGGTGTGAGGGCATAGACCCCCACCTAGTTTGGTTTTATATCGTCTGGTTTCTGTAGTTTTTAAGTTTTGTAAATAGTTCATCATTGGTGTTGTAAGTGCGCATGTCTATGGTTTACAAGTTAGTATTTTGAAATTTACTATTATAAGGTTTCAATATAATGTGTTTCAGTCAAGTGAGTTTTCAGTATTTTGAAAATTAGGTATTTTGGTCACGGTCAAATGAAAGTCAGTCAAATAAGATTTCAGTCATGTGAAGTAGACCCGTATATGAGTGTGTGTGTGTGTGTGTGTGTGTGTGTGTGTGTGTGTGTGTGTGTGTGCATTATATATATATATATATATATATATATATATATATATATATATATCTATGTGTGCTATGCTAAGATGTTATCTTGACAGGGATCCATTCTTGGCCCTCTTCTCTTCACATTATTCACTAATAGCCTACATACTGCCACTAATGAAGCTATGTTAATACAGTATGCCAACAACTCTACCTTAATTTGTGCAGCCCCAACACTCCACCATCTTCAGGAAATAACACAGCACGCCTTCTCTAAAGTAGAAACATGACTAACCGATGCCCAATTAATACTCAATCCCACCAAAACAAAACTCATCCTGTTTCACCATACAAGATCCCCAGACCCCACTTTGCTATTCAAAATCATCTCAGCAAACAATACCATCATTACCCCAGTCTGGGAGTAGTAATAGACCAAAACATGAACTAAAAACTAAAAAATAACAAAAAAGTCCACAAAAAAATAGGTAGCCTGTACAGGAGCAGACTTTTCCTCACAGACAAATCCAAATTCTCCATTGCCAGAACCCACCTTCTCTCCACACTCCTATATGCATCTCCCATCCTTACTAACCTCAAGAAAACTTACATAAATAAAAACTAGATGGTTGCTATAATAAAATAGCGAAGTTCACTACAGATGCCAGTTACAGATCCCATCACTGTCACGCTCTCAAAGAACTCTCATGGATAGAATTCCCCAACCTACTAATTTTTAACCAGCTCTCCATGAAACAACCACTCTCAAAGGCCTACTTACTCACTATTCCAATAACCAGACCAGTAACAAAAACCTAGTAAACATCACTAAAAGTAGCAATAATGCTGGTGACTCGCTATACTCAAAAAGTATTGTCAAAATCTGGAACACTCTACCCATCAATATTAGAGCCACCTCCAGCAACACCAAGTTTAAGAAACTACTAAAAGGTCACCTAACATCTACCTGGCTCTGCTCATGTACTAACCCTGGATAACTTTCCCTCACTCAGATGTAACCTGTAACTACACTTCTATCCACTCTATAACTCCTGTAACCTCCTTCTCCCTTACCTATATCCCCTTGTCTTCCTCACTCAGATACAACCTCTAACTACACTTCTATCCACTCTATAACTCCTGTAACCTCCTTCTCCCTTACCTATATCTCCTTGCCTTCCTTAGTTGTAAACTGTATTCTGTAGATGACATACTAAATGTACTGTAGAGGCTTAAGAAAATCTAAGACATGCTGTACCGTACATGTATGTTAATCTCATCTTTCATGTTTATATTTTGTTGATTAATCTCCTATGTATATACACTGCTTTTACTGACCTCTGCTAGACTGTAAGCAGATACATACAAGCTGTACAGTAAACTTTTTTCTTTGTTGTACTAGACATGTATTACAAGTGACATATGCAATGGTTCTCCTTTGCTGTGAAGATGTGTTAATCATATGTACACCATAACACCATTATGACGAAGTTGTCACCGTATTATTTGAGACATTTATGAGCAGACTCTCGACCTGTCCAACTTTTTGGACTCCCCAATTTTTTATCATGTGTATCCTTTGCCCCCACTCCAGCCCCAAAAAAGAAATAGAAAATGTCAAATGACCTTTTAGTTTTAAACTTATCAGACCAATGATCGAGTACAATGCCCCATTCGGGATGTATCTCACCCGACATCTGCAGCAATTGGAGAGACCCCAAAAGTTCCTCACCAAAAGGATAAAGGACTCCAAAATCTGTCATATGCTGCCGATTGAAGAAACTCCAGCCTCTACTCAGTCGCATACCGCCTGCTCAGAGGTGACATGTGCCTGACATACAAGGCCATGTCCAACCCGGAATTAATGGACATGCTCCACCTCAAAAAAATCCAAATCCACCAAAACCACTAGAGCAAGCGACTTAAACCTATGACGGGTATAAATACGACGTGCTGGAGGGATAGATTTATCACCAGAGACTCCTATGCTGTGGAATAAAATCCCGGTCCATGTGAGGCAGAGCACCTCGCTGACTGTTCAAGAGAAATCTAGACCTGTGGATGGGAGATCGTAGGTTTACCCCGGGAATCATCTCTGTGTCACTGCTGGACAGAGGCACAACAAACTAATGGGCACAGTATTTTTTCATATAAGGGGTGGCGTAAGCCACAAAAATTTGGGCTAGGCTTATAAATGCCTTAGGGCAGATAGCCTAGTATAAACCTATGAACCTATAAAACATGAACATCTTATTCTTCAGTTGGAGCCATAACTATGACTCAACAGACTTGAGTTTGACTAGCCTGTGATGCCAGTAATGGCAGGCTAAAGAAAACAGTTAAAATATACTCTTACCCCCCCTCATTTCTCTTGCTGGTCTGTAGTCAGAGAGTTTGTTCTCTTGTTTTAGGAATGTGTGACTTTTATATTTTTTAATATAAAAAAAGGAAAATTTTGAAATGTGTTAAACCTCCAGACTTGTTGACTTCTCTAGTGAATGTGACAAAAAAGATGAATGATCAGAAACTTTCTTTTGAGATCTAAATGCTGAGTCTATAATGAACTTTACTGGCTTTCCTATCAGTAAGCACCACATAAGAGTGAAGTACAAGTAGCAGCAGATTTAGAAATATATTCCTACTTTCTGTTGTCCCAGGATTGGTGTGATTAAGATTTTGTTTCCATTAAGAAACTTTGATATGACAAGTTAAAGAACTGGTTTAACTATTTGTTTTTTCTCAACTGCAAAATTATGATACCAGCAGGAAGATGACATCATGTGATGACTGTTGGGGCCTGGAGAAAAAACATTGTTTATAAAGGAATGCTATGCCATGCTATACTATGCTAAGTTGTTATTTTGATTTTGTCTGTGGGGAGTATCCACCAGGAAAAAGGTACATATTTGAAGATTATTCATTTATCTAATTTATCTGACATGAGGGTTAGGATAGTATTCCAGGAGACTTGGATTATCTCAGGCTTAGAGTTTCCTGTACATATCATGTCTATTTTATATGTGTTTTACGTTAGTTTCATGTGTATGCCATTTTACTTATATCTAACCTGTATTTGCACTATTTCTTTATTATTTAAGTAAAGTTAGTGTTTCAACATAAAGCTTTAGTATCTGGCATCCATGAATATATGAGTGAGTGTGTATGTAAATGTATATATATTATGTGTGTGCATGTGTGTATATATAGGTCTGCTTCACATGCCTGAGATCTCATTTGACTGGATTTTATTTGACCAAGACCATAATACCAAATTTTCAAAATACTGAAAACTCATTTTACTGAATCTCATTATACTGAATTGTAAGCCATAGACATGATGTGGGTTTCCTTCTCCTGTGACTTGCTTGTGAAAAAATAATTGCTGTAACTTATAGTGCTGATTGTCAGAATACCGAAAAGTCATCTAAAAAGTAGTGTTGTAGTGTTTATAATGTGGGTATGTCTGTTTACATTTTATGGGAAGTATTTAAACCAATGTGGCGGATGTTTTGTGCGTTCCCATGAGTAGTGGCAACGTGAAGACTACTGTAAGGTAAGTAAAAAGATATATGCCCTTTTCCCCACTGTAGTGCAATCCTGGAGTTAGTATATATAGTTGGGGGTGGGGTGCACACCTCCCCACATTAGTGGGTGTGAGGGCATAGACCCCCACCTAGTTTGGTTTTATATCGTCTGGTTTCTGTAGTTTTTAAGTTTTGTAAATAGTTCATCATTGGTGTTGTAAGTGCGCATGTCTATGGTTTACAAGTTAGTATTTTGAAATTTACTATTATAAGGTTTCAATATAATGTGTTTCAGTCAAGTGAGTTTTCAGTATTTTGAAAATTAGGTATTTTGGTCACGGTCAAATGAAAGTCAGTCAAATAAGATTTCAGTCATGTGAAGTAGACCCGTATATGAGTGTGTGTGTGTGTGTGTGTGTGTGTGTGTGTGTGTGTGTGTGTGTGTGTGTGTGTGCATTATATATATATATATATATATATATATATATATATCTATGTGTGCTATGCTAAGATGTTATCTTGACAGGGATCCATTCTTGGCCCTCTTCTCTTCACATTATTCACTAATAGCCTACATACTGCCACTAATGAAGCTATGTTAATACAGTATGCCAACAACTCTACCTTAATTTGTGCAGCCCCAACACTCCACCATCTTCAGGAAATAACACAGCACGCCTTCTCTAAAGTAGAAACATGACTAACCGATGCCCAATTAATACTCAATCCCACCAAAACAAAACTCATCCTGTTTCACCATACAAGATCCCCAGACCCCACTTTGCTATTCAAAATCATCTCAGCAAACAATACCATCATTACCCCAGTCTGGGAGTAGTAATAGACCAAAACATGAACTAAAAACTAAAAAATAACAAAAAAGTCCACAAAAAAATAGGTAGCCTGTACAGGAGCAGACTTTTCCTCACAGACAAATCCAAATTCTCCATTGCCAGAACCCACCTTCTCCACACTCCTATATGCATCTCCCATCCTTACTAACCTCAAGAAAACTTACATAAATAAAAACTAGATGGTTGCTATAATAAAATAGCGAAGTTCACTACAGATGCCAGTTACAGATCCCATCACTGTCACGCTCTCAAAGAACTCTCATGGATAGAATTCCCCAACCTACTAATTTTTAACCAGCTCTCCATGAAACAACCACTCTCAAAGGCCTACTTACTCACTATTCCAATAACCAGACCAGTAACAAAAACCTAGTAAACATCACTAAAAGTAGCAATAATGCTGGTGACTCGCTATACTCAAAAAGTATTGTCAAAATCTGGAACACTCTACCCATCAATATTAGAGCCACCTCCAGCAACACCAAGTTTAAGAAACTACTAAAAGGTCACCTAACATCTACCTGGCTCTGCTCATGTACTAACCCTGGATAACTTTCCCTCACTCAGATGTAACCTGTAACTACACTTCTATCCACTCTATAACTCCTGTAACCTCCTTCTCCCTTACCTATATCCCCTTGTCTTCCTCACTCAGATACAACCTCTAACTACACTTCTATCCACTCTATAACTCCTATAACCTCCTTCTCCATTACCTATATCCCCTTGTCTTCCTCGCAGTTGTAAACTGTATTC